>NC_054373.1:66601784-66901784 GCF_017654675.1 Xenopus laevis
AATTAATAACAACCTGTTGTTGTAATTACTATATACCTTTTTTGTTATTTATGACACTAAACAAACACGTCTGATATTATTTTTTTCCCCTTAACTTCCTGGGCAGGCATTGGACCTATCACTGGTCTTTTAATTGTTCATCTCATTGGATCTGCTAGTGACAGCTGGACTAGCAGGTATGGCCGACGCCGACCCTTTATCTGGCTTATGTGCGTTGGAGTGATGGTGAGCCTGATTATCATTCCTTATTCTAGTCACCTTGCAGCTTTGCTAGGGGGCCATCATACTGGAATAGAGGTGGCCTTCTTAGTACTGGGCATAGGACTGTTGGACTTATGTGGGCAGGTTTGCTTCACTCCCTTGGAAGCTTTACTCTCTGACCTCTATCCAGAGGGAGAGAGCTGCAGAAGGGCATTCTCAGTGTATGCACTGGCAGTTGGACTTGGAGCCTGCATTGGAACTCTGTTGCCAGCTGTGGACTGGAGCGATAGTTGGCTGGCAAAGCAGTTAGGTGGGCAAGAGCAATTTCTCTTCATCTTACTACTTGTTATTTTCACTGGATGTGTCATTGCAACATTCTTTGTCTCAGAAGAACTGAAGCCAGGTACTGTACAAGTGGAAGTGCCAGGAGATCACCCAGTCAGAAAAGGACCTTGTCTACAAGCTTGTCAGTTGTGGACTTTTCCCCTCAGAGCGTGGCAGCTGGTGCTGACATTGAGAAGCGTTTGTGCTTTGTTTCCACGGCTCAGGACATTCTGTTGCAAAGTGCCGGTTACTCTTTGGCGCCTCTTTGTATCACAGTTGTGCTCCTGGATGGGTCTTATGACATTTATGCTCTTTTACACTGACTTTGTGGGAGAGGGTCTGTACAAAGGTGTTCCAATAGCAAAGCCAGGCACAGAAGACAGACTTCGTTATGATGAAGGTAAGCAGCTGATATTGGTGAATGTTTTTTTTCAGTGCACAGAATACATAGTTATATATTGGCTATAAATTACTGTTCACTGTTTTCCACATGCTGTTTTTATAATCTGTGTATCTTTTTTACTCAATATTTTTTCAGGACTTTGCTATATCTCTGACTCTTTATTGCCTCTAAACATGGCTTTAATACTGTGTCCTGCTGTGCAGTTGCATATCCTAAATATACTACTTAATGCCTGACTCTTTTCCAATTTTTATAGGAGTAAGAATGGGAAGCTTGGGGCTCTTCCTTCAGTCTGTGGTTTCTATGATGTTCTCCTGCTCAATGGATCATCTAATCAAAATGTTTGGCACCCGAGCCATTTACGTTGCCAGCATAGTTTGCCTCCCATTGGCTACAATAGTAATGTGCTTCTCAAGTAGCATTACCGTTGTGACAATATCAGCTGCCATGACAGGCTTCACCTTCTCTGTTCTCCAGATTGTGCCATACACCCTCACAACATTTTATCACCATAACCGTCAAGTAAGTAAACAAGTATTCTACATAACTTGTACTTGTACAAACCCATTTTTAAAGTGGGTTAAAAATGGGTTTCCAAATTTTTCAAAATGGGGGTGGGGGTGTTTGTATGTGTGTATGTGTGTGTGTGTGTCATAACGCGGACATTAAAAACGCACTGCACTAAAGAAGGTCAAGCCCTGATCTTTTCCATCTTTGAGGCCAAGGTGCAATCATTGCTGAAGAATCTCTGGGGTCAGAATATTGTTCCATTTTGGGGCAGCAATACTGTGAGAAATTCTTAATTTTCACGTTTCATTTTTTAGAAAGACAAATACAATTATTTAGAAATATATCCTTCATCTGTAAACCTTTACAAGCTGCAATTATAAGTGCATATAGGTAAAGACTACAGAAAGCCTGATACTCTCAAGCATATTATAGACAAAATGCCTACATTTTCAGAAGTCACCAATGCAGCATTCTTGCCATAGACTTTTAACATAGCCTAATTCTACTGTAGGTAGTATTTGCATGACAGGAAAATTTTTTGGCAATCTATGCTCAAACATAAAGTTAAGACGCCTAACGCATAATTGTAGGTCATAATATTTAAGTCTATGTTGTTATGAAAATGCTTGCTGAAGGCAGGGTTACATTCAAAGAACTGATTACTGTTTTCCATGGACATTTGTTTCATGTTGAAGGAATATTGTGCTAAAGTTTGGGAGCTGGACAGCTCACTTTCACTGCCATCCAGTAGACTGCTTAATTTAGGGTGTTCATACGTTTTTGAGAAACGTTATTGCATTCTCCTGCTGTCTTCACCATTTTACCATTTTCTGTCTTTTCCTATTGTATTTTTCTCTTTTCTGCTTTCATTGGATGGGCTTCTTATCTGAGGCTGCAAGAGGTTCTCCTATTATTCTGTAAGTCCCAGCACCAAGCATTAAGCATAGTGTACCATAGATTTATGTATTTCTTCAAGATTTTTATCTGAGCCTACTGCATTTCACTAAGTGACCTAGCTTATTTTTGAGGGCTTAATAGATTTATATTATCTATATTATTGTTCATATATCATAGTATTTGCTATGGTATTGCAATTATAATTATCCTTTATTTAAATAGCACTAATAACCTTCAAGTAACTTGTATATTTTTTTCCCCATAGATGTTTCTGCCCAAATATAAAGATGCTGGTGGATATAATAATGTGACTGAAAAAGAGAGAAAGACAGGATTCCATAAAGATACCCCAAATGGCGTGTCACTGTTCCCATCTCACACCCCACCAGACTGTGATGCAGCTGTCACTGTAGCAGAACCTTCTACTCCAAAGCATGGAATCTGCCTGGATATGGCCATCCTGGACAGTGCCCTTCTTTTATCACAGGTGGTGCCATCACTAGTAATGGGTTTTATCGTGCAGATGACACAGACAGTCACAGCATATGTTGCTGTTGCTGCAGCCTTTGGATTTATAGCCATCTACTTCTCCAACAAGGTGGTGTTTGATAAAAGTGATTTGGTTAAACTGACAGCACTTTAGTGCAGAGCAAAGAAAAAAAACAGTAAGCTCTTTCTGGCCTGAAATGTTTGTTAACGTATTATCTTATAGAGTTTCGGTTTAATGCCTGCCATTTGTCCTACCAGGGCATTTTATTTAAATATTGCATGAGAAACTGGACCAAAGTTGATTTGTAAAAACTGTTATTGTTGTGTAATATCAAGTTCCCGAAGATTTTAGGTTGTTGTTATATTGTCAGTTGGTGCAATGAAAAAACTGAGCCATTGGCTTTTAATATAATCCATTTTTAGCTCTGCTGCACACACACCATTTTAAGATTATATTGTTTTACCACTAAAAATAGTGCTCAATCATAGCAATAAATAACTACACATCGAACATAAGGTCATAAGTCATATGCCCATTGATCCCAACACAATTGTCTGAGTAAACCATAGGGGCTGATTTAAGAAAATAGGTGTTAAATTGCCAGTAGCAGCCAATAAGCCATTGGTTTTGAATAGTAAGCTGGAAAATAAAAACCGACTGAACTGATTGCTACGGCCTGCTTGTGGAAGTACGTGAAAAGCAGGTAAATGTGCTCTTATTTACTGATACATATCTCATGGAAATTCTGTTCTACTGATTAGAAACCAAGCCACATGTTTTTCCTTCCAAATACTTCTAAAAATTGCATATGTGGCATATTACATGTGTAAGACTAGTAATACATGGGTTCTTTTTTGACAACATGTATATTCCATTTTGAGATGCTTAGGTTTTGAGCCTAATGTCCCTTTAATGGGCAAGTAACAGTGGAAAATCCAAAAGATTCAGTAATTTGCAATTAATTAGGTAAAGGTTTTCAACCAAAAATAAATCGTACTTTACCATCATTTTAAAAACAACCTTTACCCACTGATGAAAATGATGGGCTTTGTTCATACATATGAAGAGCTGCTTTAATCTCATTCATGTTTTCATATATTAGGATTTCATTACAATGCTACATCTACCTTAGATTTTTTTCACCTGATTCATTCGGTAACGGCAGCACCAGGTGCTGTATGTACAATGGTATAGACTTATGCTATGCATTTCTAAATAATTCTAAATAATTGGTATAGGGGAATGTACACAGTTGCTGCTGGTGCTGAGTCAACACTATATTCGTACCCAGTGTTGGACTGATCCACGGGGGAACCTATGATACTCTGCTAGGCCAAGTTGACCCTTTGCATACCACTTAAAGTTTGGACACACCTAGGCTGATATTACATGCCTGTCTGATATATGGACTGTTTCAGAATCCTATTGGACATAAACTGCACTGGGCTGATGTGGTCTACTCCAACTGGTTTATTTGGCTAGCCCAATTTGGCCACTTGGTTGTCCAAAGAGCAGATCTTGCCATGTATGCACAGCTTTAGAGGAGACTGACAGTTTCCCTGCAGAGAGTACCTTACAATGTTTAGTGCATCTATCTGTATACACCTCTTCTGGTGCACAAAGATAGGAAGCTGTCAGTATAAGAAAGTAAGGGCTAGTGCCTGTATAACACTGAGATAGATATTTTTACTTTTTTTGCCTTGTTCCATGCCAGTGATATAACCCACACCCTTATTGACATATAACCCCCTGAGTTATTTCTGTGCATTTTCTATTTTCATAGAAAAATGCACATATATGTGCATAAACATTATTTCATTCTGAAGAAGTTTAAATTAAGTTATTATGTTAATCTCCTTCAACGGTATTAAACCATACCTCCCAACATTTTGGAAGTAAAAAGAGGGACAAAAAATGTTTTCGCACGTACCGCAGCGAATTTTCTCTGGCCACACCCCCTAATTACCATGTTCATTTTACAAAATTTGGCAGGTTATGAAAGTTTGAAAATATTTTTCCTTATCTAAACTGTTTTTTGTGTCTCAAAATTGTTACAAAGTATCTTATTTGCACCTGTTAGCTGTTCTGTGCTCTCTGCCAAAAGCCAATTAAGTTAGAAACTTTGTTTCTTTTTCTGGCTGTTCAGTGCAGAGAAAATAGGGACTTTTCAGTACAAATGAGGGACTGCGTTTTGAGCTGTCAAAAGAGGGACTGTCCCTCTGAAAAAGGGACAGTTAGGTGTATGATTAAACAATTGTTTCATGAGTTAGCTGCATTAATAACTTACCGTACATTTCTCTGTGGTTTCTCACCCTCCAAGGGCATTCTGAGCTAGAGCATATTTAATGGTAAGTCATGTTGCTCACCAACTCCATGGATATTGATTGCTCTCCATAGCATCAAAGCAGGTGCTTATTTTTGAATTCTATGCTTGAAGGAAATTGTTAATGGAATTAAAACCTAGTGTACTGCCAAGCAGAGCCAGCTGTAGGCTGCCAGTCCACAAAGGGCTACCAAATAGCCAATCACAGGCCTTATTTGGCATAACACAGGGACTGCACTGGGACATATATGCAGTTATATTTCAGTCTGTGCTTATTGTGTTTTACAAAAATGTGAGCATATTTATTTGATATAAAGGGCATTTATTTTTATTTGTTACACATACACAGTTTTAAACTAAGGTTACTAGATTTACTAAGCAAAATCTGTAAACATTTATAACAATTTTATTTAGGCTATGCTTACTTTTTTACCATATATACCTAGATGGAACAAAAAATACAACATTGCAAATGTTGTATAGGGACAAGAGGTGAAACCGTATTGTCTTGGTTTTTCTTTACTACTTTGGACTGTAGTCTAGGCTGATATATAGTATAATGAAGAATGTGAAGGATAAAAAAAACTACTTTCAAATGGCCTCCAAAAACGAAAAGCAATATACTGTATTATGTATAATTCATCTTATAGCCAGTCTGCTATTCTATTAATATAGAGATATATCAGTTACAAAGCACTTTAATAAAAACACATTTGTGTTTAGTGTTTATTCCCTTGAATGTTATGCATTCAGCCCTTTTATATGAAAAATAACCTTCCTGTTCTGTTTCCGATGAATCCTCAGAAAGTACCTGTTAGTACATCTCTGTAATCAGAACAGTACAGTCCATTATAATTGATTGACTTTCTGGGCTAAAACGTGAGCAATTCCTGCTTTGTGTTCAGCCCATCACCTCTAACAAGGAAGTATCTTCACTACTTGAAAAAAAAACCATTTATAGGTCAAGTTTCTTTTAAAGGGAAGTTAGAAATATGAGAGAATGATTGTATATCTGGTTGTTTATCTTGGCAGGAAGCATGGTGGTTGGGTTTTCACTTAATCAGATCATTTATGTACCTCAGAAACATCATATATATCTCATATATAGATCTAATTTATAGTTCAGAATGGTAGTATTCATAGTATGAGGATATTTGCCTGGGGCCAGATGCAGAACATTTATTTCTAATGAAAAGAATCATATTTTATGGATTGTGGATGGGGAATATATTTCAAGATGAAGGCAAATATTTAAAAATACTTAATTTAAAAGAAACATGAATTACAAAATTGTATAGTCACTACTGTATTAACTTTACCCTCTGTGGCATCCCATTGGTTATCTGGTGTTTAGACATTGTCTAGGTACCTAGGTCTAGGTATGATTATTGGTACATGTATGGTGCCCTGTCAAGCCTAGCGGATAACCATGTACAGGTATGGGATCTGTTACCCAGAATGCTTGTATGTTTCCTTAATTTAGATCTTCTGGGATCAGGCAGGTTAGAAAATTTCTAATTTCATCTACTATTTTGCTCACAATCAATCACAAAATTAGAGTGCTCACCCCTCCAATATCCGCTTTCGCAGTGCCAGGTGCTGAACTGTGAGACCCACTCCCGCCCTTGGGCCAAAATATCATTCAAGGAAAAAACAGCAGCACACCGGATCCAATTGAAGTAATATATAAAAATTAAAACTTTTATTAAGCCCATATGCAAAGGCAACGTTTCGAGCCCAACCGGCCCTTTATCAAGCCTTTATCAAGCCCTTGATAAAGGGCCGGTTGGGCTCGAAACGTTGCCTTTGCATATGGGCTTAATAAAAGTTTGAATTTTTATATATTACTTCAATTGGATCCGGTGTGCTGCTGTTTTTTCCTTGACTACTATTTTGCTCAGTCATTAAAAAGGACAGGACAAATAATATGAAGGATAGTCTGTATCACGAGTAACAGAAAATACAGTACTATTTAACCGGAAATACAGTACTATTTTATAATAAAATACTACACCTTTTGTATAGTTTTTCCTTTATTTTTTTAAAGAATTTATGTATTATGGTAAGAAAAATGTAGCAGTTGTTACTGTATGAACTGGCAATCTGTGGCTTCTGGCTGCTGTAAGAAGCCATATACTGTCTCTATTTATTAGGCCTGTGAGGGACCATTTGGGCCCTGTGTACTTGAAATGCCAGGGCCTATTCTCAGGCCAGACCTGTGTAGTAACATTTAAAGCTATTCCTACTGGTCACACATGCAAATAGATTCTGCTTTTGTCATTATTAAATTTGCAAAGTTTTCAGTTTTACGTCTGCTGAAAGATAATATAGCTTGTGCTTTTCTACAGAAATACAAAGGAATGGTCAAAACACACTAGCAATATCAATAGCAATATTGAGATGAGTGTGATTCTATAATGTGTGCAGTTGTAGACTGTTTATTTTAAAGTATATAACAATACATGTTTTTATCTTACATGATGATGATGCATACATGAGTATACCTGAAGGTCATTACATTATTTAAATTTTAGTTTCAGCTTTTTACTGAGATTTTTTTTGGTATTGGGAAAATATTTATTTTTGTTGTAGTTTTATATTTTCTGAAGCAACCTGATGCCATATTTTATATAAAAATATGACCATAATATATTCCTTTTTATTTAATGTCTTCATATGTTAGAAAACTTTTCAGCTAGGAATGGAGAAGTAGACAATTTTCTCTGGTCCTACATAAAACTACTGCTCTATGATATTTGTTGTTTTCCTGGGAAATGGATTGGAGATCATGGAAATCCTCAACTACAGCGGTCTGTACACTACTGATACAAAAGAGGAGATTTAAGATTTACTAGTCACCCACAATCCAAAGAATAAGCACAATATACCAAAGATCCTTTGAGAAAAATTATTTAGAATTTAAAGTGGCATTTAAAAGATGGGTGATTGTTGCCCCCCTTGAGTGAAATCTAGAGATTAATTAGAATAAAGGTGTCTGGGAGATATTGTTGTTAGTAAATTATAGTAGATTATTTGATGTATTAGCATGTGATGTAGCAAATTTGGTCATTACAGAATCATTTGAAAATATTGGCCCCTGATTTGTGCTTTGACTTGTGCAGAGAAATACAGGCCTGTTTCTATAATAATATTTGCAGACTTTTTATTTTTTTCTCCTTTTGATATAAAGTATTTCTAAAGACCTGTGCATTTGCAGATATATTTTTATATACATATATGTAATTAAAATATTAATGATGTATAATATCAACTAGGGGCACATTTACTAAGGGTCGAATTTCAAAGTTAAAAAAATTCGTCCATCGAACTTGATACTTAGATAGTTGTAGTTCTTTTTCAATCGAAAACGGCCGTTTTCAATCTAAGTATAAATCGTTCGAATCGAACGATTCAATCGATTTTACAAAAAAATACTTTTACTACTCAAAACTTAGCCAAACACTCAGAAAGGTTATAGGTGGTCCCCCATAGGCTAAACAGCAATTTGGCAGGTTTAAGGTGGCGAAGTGTCAAATTCAAAGTTTTTTAAAGAGACTGTACTTCGATTTTCGAATGTTAGAATTTTCGACGTTTTTTTCAATTCAAATCGAATTTTGGCCTATTCGATGGTCGAAGTACCCAAAAATTACTTAAAAATTCGAAGTTTTTGCTTTCGAAAATTCACTTCGACCCTTAGTAAATGGGCCCCCTAAAGTGAAATTGTCCTGCACAACATAGGAATTGTCAGTAACCTCCAATAACACATTATTTTGGCTCGTACACATCTGCGTTTCTGCCTGTGCAGGTGGAAT
Source organism: Xenopus laevis (assembly GCF_017654675.1). Taxonomy (NCBI): domain Eukaryota; kingdom Metazoa; phylum Chordata; class Amphibia; order Anura; family Pipidae; genus Xenopus; species Xenopus laevis. Next base: position 66,610,745 of record NC_054373.1, read on the forward strand.
GCAACTTGATACACTTCACCTGCATCAGCACTTGCTTGTACCTCAATGGGAACGCCCTTGTGTAAGAGCCCCAATACTGTGTTATTGGAGGTTACTGACAGTTCCTATATTATGAGAGAGGAGGGGATTATTTAGCCCTACTGTTTGCTATTCCTACAGTTTGAATTAAATGGGAGAGTGGTCTTAAACAATTTCCCTTTTTTCCCCACGAAGTGAGGGGGAAAAGAGACTTGCAACTGTTTAAAAGAAATTCTTCTGTAAATGATAATTATGGGTATGAAATTTGGTATGAATTTAGGTTTATATATTTTGTATATTTGGTGTGGAAGATGCAGATTATTATAAATGTAATCCAGATATTGCATTTGATCCAGGGAAGGTGTCATAATAAAAAACATATTTGTTCATATTTGTTCTTTGTTCCCTTCAACGTTTTTATTCTTACCTGCATGCACATAATAGTAGAGATGAGAGAAAAGCCACTGAATTTGCCATTGCTATGTTAAGGCAACAGGAATCAAATACAGATTAAATTCCCTTTAGGTTCAAGAAAATTATAAAATATTTGATTTCAGTGGATTAGGGGGTCTATTAATACTATTCTCTGAGGATACAATTATTCACATTAGACTACCTGCACCTTAACTGTACTCACAAAGTGTCCAGCATATAAATGTGTGTCTATATTAATGTTTTTCTTCCTCTTGCTGAGCTACAACTCCCAAACACAGTAAAATGTTGGTATGCAAGCTACAGCTCAATCCATTAAACGTCCATTGCATCAAAAACACAAAAAAATAATAGTTACAAGTTCTTGTCTAGGTGGTACTACACACCAATTATACTAAAGAAAATGTTACCAAATACCTCCTGCAAATGTTGGCGATGCCATTCGGAAGAAGGCACTTATACCAATATATGGTATGATTAAAAGATCCTGGATATTTATTGGGAGAAAATCTAAGAATCGATAGAGGCTATCACACAGGAAAAAAATCAAATCTGAGTTTTTACCTAAGTTAATACTTCATTACGACACCAAGATGAACAAAATAATCAAAAAAAGATTATTAATACACTGGCTTCAGGCATCAAAGGCTCTTATCCCCAGGAAGTGAAAAAGCACAGAACCACCGCATATCAGGACTAGGTTTAACTTATGAAAGAAAAATGCTGGAAAATATGGGATCCCTGGATAAAAACTTCCAGTTAACTAATTGATAGAAGTATGCTTACAGCCTTCATAACATACATGCATATACATGACTGGGGGCAGCTGGGAAACTGACAATATGTTTAGCCCCATGTCAAATTTCAAAATTAAATATAAAAAAATCTGTTTGCTCTTTTGAGAATTGGATTTCAGTGCAGAATTCTGCTGGAGCAGCACTATTAACTGATGTGTTTTGGAAAAAACATGTTTTCCCATGACAGTATCCCTTTAAGTTGTAAGCAATGTTCTTCACTGCTACCCCACTAGGGTTGCCACCTAGCCAGTATTTTACCGGCCTGTTTGGTAAAAATGATGGCTGATCCCAATGTTATTAATAGGGAAAAAAGATAAATATATACGAAGGCCGGTATTTTTTTCTAGAAAAGGTGGCAACCCTATACCCCACCCATCCTTTTATATCTATATAAAACATGGTTAACTGCTAGCACCTGTGGCCACGTCCCCTCCTCAGGATCGTGTGCACGCAGGGGGGGGGTCGAACAGGCAGGCATCTTCTACTGTTCCCTGCTCTTTCTGGATGTTGCGCAAGTGCGATCACTTGCAGAGGATCTGGAAATACAGGGACACGAGCTCCTAAAACTCAGAGTGACCCCACTGCGGCTGGGCGGCATGCCATCCCTTTATCTGCGCCGCCCTTGGCCCGGGCCTTTGTGGCTTCGGGGGGAAACATTCTTTCCTGACTCCAAGATGGCAATCGGACCAGCCCCTGGATATCTTTCATAACCCTGTATTCCCTCACTTGCTAAAAAGCCATCCAACCCATCCTTAAAGTTATCTAATGTACCTGGTAATACAACTGATTCAGGGAGATAATTACACAACTTCACAGCTCTCACTGTAATTTTCTGAATACAAATTTCTGAATATTTTGAAGGAACATCCTTTCCTCTTATCATAATGGATTATCATCTACTGCAAATAGCTACAGGTAGATAGAAAGATTATATGGCCTCAAATAAATTCAAAATTGAGGAGAGCACTCAAAAGTAGCAAAAATATACTGTGGTTACATTTATTCAAGGCCACTACACAGTGTGGTGGCCTTGAATAAATGTAACCACAGCATATTTTTGCTACTTTTGAGTGCTCTCCTCAATTTTGAATTTATTATTATATGTCGGGATAGCGGTGTACCCGGAAGAGGATTTGATGCATTCGACAATACAGCTACGGCAGTGCGGAGAACGTTTTTGATTATTCTAAGTGATTATATGGCCTCCTTATATATTTATACATAGTTATCATATTCCCCCTTAAAGGAGAATTCAACCCCCAAATAATAAAAACCCCTACCCTCTATAGTCCCCCCTCTCTTTAACACCTATAAATGCCCCAAGCCTCATTGCAGAGTCAGAGCAGTAGAGCTCATGGGTGCCATCTTCCAGCGCTTCTGTAATTTTCATCACTTTCGGCACATGCACAGTTATCGCAAATCGGAAGACTGCTCCAACTGCACGAAGATGGTGCCAGTGCCAGTGCCAGCTCCAAGTACTCTGCTGCACTGACTCTGCAACAAGGGGTAGTTACAGGCAATGGGCATTTACAGGTGTTAACACCTGTGCAGAGGGGAGCAGGGAGGGGGCACTATGGAGGGTAGGGGTTTTTATTAGTTGGGTGGGTTTAATTCCAGCATAAAACCAATTTGGCCAGTATTTTGACTATGCTTTACCAGCTTAGTTGCCCTTTTTTGCACTCTCTGTAATTCAATAATATTGTGTTTGAGCACTGGAGGCCAAAAACTACACTGTATAGTCTAGATGGGGCCTTATTAGAACTCTGTAAAGTGGAAGACTGGTTCTCTCCCCCCATTAATATATGCCCCTTTTAATACATCAACATCTTGTTTGTCCTTGCAGCTGCTGACTAGCATTGTTTATTATCTACAAGGACTCCAAGGTCCTTCTCCATTATTGATTTGCCAAAAGCATTTCCATTAAGGGCTTGAATATTTTTATATGGCAGGTATATAACCTTACATTTATCAATATTGAATTGCCACCCCAGATTGCCAGTTTTTCAAGATCCTCCTGCAAAGATTCCACATACTGGATGGAATTAATTTGGCTGCATAGTTTTGTGTCATCTGCAAACTGATTCATTACTTAAAATACCCTCACCTAAGTCATTAATAAACTAGTGAAATAAAAGTGGACCCAATACAGAACCCTGAAGGACCCCACTAAGAACCTTACTTCAAATAGAGTATGTGCCATTAACAACTGCCCTCTCTGTACATAATTCTGTAGGTAGGATCTATCCATCCATGTATAAACAACATTACTAAGCCCAACAGATCTTAGTTAAAAAACAATCATTGCTGGGGCACTGTATCAAATATTTTGGCAAAATACAAATAGATCACATCTACTGCAATTCCACTGTCCATCTTCTTACTTACATCACCATAAAAAGCAATCAAATTTTTCTGACATGATCTATCCTTCATAGAGCCATGCAGATTACTGCTCAGAGAGCACCACAAAGTGATCCTCTTCTTCCGCTTTGCCTGTTGTTGCTATCCCTGGGCAGATGCATGCGCAATAAAGTGAAGAGGCTTTTGTTAAAGTTTGCCTTTTCACTCTACTGCAAATGCATCCCTGTCTGAAGAAAGAAGTAGCAGGAAGACGGTTGCTTTGTGGTGCTCACTGAGAAAAACCCAGGGCTAGTGCAGTTTTCTGCTGATAGGAGTCTAACTTTTGCCCCCCCCTAATGATTTCACCTTTCCTTCTTCTTTGAAGGTTTCTGTTCCTACCATTATCCCAGGTATATCTTGGTTCAGTCTAATTTTTTTGAGCTAGAGGTTAGATACACTGTGCAAAAAAGAGGGGTGACAATGGCCACCACTGCTATGTTCCATTGTGGGTGGCAACCGATTCTGAGTAGTAGCCAGAGCTACATACCCTGACAGATGGATGATTATATTTGGTCATGACTGCCTTGTTTAACTGTGAGCCACAGCCCATGACATCTAAACCTCTCAGAAGTATCCGGTCCACCATGTCTAAAGCCTTTTTGAGAGATTGGTGTAGGGAGGAGGGTTTTAGAGAACTGGGCTGATTTCTCAGTTGGCTAAAGGCTCTTAGCTAGGGATGGGCTGCATCTCAATAATGATGGTGCAGCTGTTTTGGGAGAGAAGATGGCTAGACTGTTGGAGGAGATTTTAAACTGGGCATGGGGGGAAGGGTTCAGTAAAAGATTCAGTGGAAAACAGGTTAGATGAGATAGTGGGCAAAGAAAGGGAAAATGGGGGAGGAAATTTGGCTGGGGGTACTGTTAAGGATAGGGAGGACCACATGTCATATGTTCAATATGGTACAGGTATGGGACCTTATCCAGAATGCTCGGGACCTGGGGTTTTCCGGATAACTGATCTTTCCGTGAATTTGGGTCTTCATGCCTTATGTCTACTAGAAATGCATTTAAACATTAAATAAAGCCAATAGGCTGGTTTTGTTTCCAATAAGGATTAATTATATCTTAGTTGGGATCAAGTACAAGCTACAGTTTTATCACTATAGAGAAAAAGGAAATCATTTTTAAAAATTTGGATTATTAGGATAAAATGGAGTCTATGGGAAACAGCCACTCCGTAATTCGGAGCTTTCTGGATATCGGGTTTCCGGATAAGGGATCCTATACCTGTATCAGTATTAAATGTATGTTTGCAAATGCAAGGAGTCTGACTGGTAAAATGGGAGAGCTGGAGGTGCTGGAGGGAAAATATAATGTGATTGGTGTGGCTGAAACATGGCTGAATGAGTCGCATGACTGGGCAGTTAATATCAGTGGCTATACTTCGGAGGGACAGAGGCAATAGAAAAGGAGGAGGGGTATGTCTGCTTGTTAGGCAGGATTTAAAAGCTTATGTTAGAAAATGAGGGGGCAGAAGTCTTATGGGTGGAGTTCTTCACCAATTGTAAAGAATCCATCAAATTAATTGTAGGCGTATACTATAGACCCCCTAATGTAAGTGAGGAGGAGGAGGCTAAGCTCCTGATGCAAATAAAAAAGGCTGCTAGTAAAGTAATGATAATGGGGGATTTTAATTACCCAGAAAATGACTGGAGCAAAAGTAAAGCCAGATCAGTTAATGGGAACAAGTTTATAAACTTGTTGCATGACAATTTTATGGCACAGGTTGTTGAGGAGCCAACCAGAAAAAATGCTATTCTGGATCTAGTGATCTCAAATAACCCAGAACTTATAGCAAATGTGCAAGTCATTGAACCCCTGGGTAATAGTGACCATAATGGTATATCATTTAATGTCTGTTGCAAAAAACAAATATATACTGGGGCAACAAAAACCATGAATTTTGGAAAAACTAATTTTAGTGCGTTGAGGGCTGCCCTGCAAAGTATTGATTGGGGCATTAGGTTTTCAGCTAAAAACACAGAAATGGTTGTCATTTAAAATAATATTAAATCATTACTGTTCTCAATTTAGATAGCTCATAGTACAAGTTGATCCAGGGACTAGTCCGATTGCCATTTTGGAGTCAGGAAGGAATTTTTCCCCCGACTGAAGAAAATTGGAGAGGCTTCAGATGTTTTTTGTTTTTTTTGCCTTCCTCTGGATCAACTAGCAGTTAGGCAGATAAAAAAAAACCAAAAAAAAACTAAAAGGTTGAACTTGATGGAAGTGTCTTTTTTTGAACCTTACTATGTTACTATGTTACTTTGTTTTCTGCATCCATGAAAAGGAAAATGCTAGGGGTAGAGAGGATGTTGACAAGGTGGAGTAGGTGTGATATCCTCCTAATATTGTCACCGGCGCCTCTGCCCATAATAAAGCCCACTTCATCTGGGTGGATGAGTTTTGGTAGGACTCTAGATAATCTGTCTGCAAGAACTTTAAGATCTATGTTGATTAATGAAAGGGGGCAGTAGTTTTGTCAGTTCATCAGTCTTTAGGAGGTTTGTGCAAAACTACTATGTTCACTATTAACATATCAGGGGGGCATTTAAATAGATTTTGAAGGAGGTCACTGAATAGGGCCAGCACATGAACGAGAAGTTTTTTTAAAAATGTTTATAATTGTAAAGCTGTCAGAACCAGGGTTCTTTCTGGGGTTATACTTATTTATCACTACTGAGATTTCTTCCCCACCAATTTCTGTCTGTAGAAACTGAGAGTCATCTCTACACATTAACGTCATATAAGTCTGAATAGAACTGTGCAAATTGACATAAGATATCTCTTGGTTTATAGACTGTAGATCCGCTGGGGGGGGGGGTCTTTATTGCCTGTATCATTGTGGGAGATTTTTTTTGTGTCAATAATTTCTCTTGTAATGTATCTGCTTTGTATCCCTTATCATAAAAAGTCTGTATTTGAGAGCTTTGTAGGCTTTATTAATCAGGATCTGCTTTAATGTGCCTCTCTTAATCAGTGTGGCTAAAAGTTGAGGATTATGGTTTAATTTGTGGGAAAAAAATCAAAGCAGCCCTCATATAAACATGCAAAGGTCTTTCATCCATTAAAAGGTCTTTCTATCCATTAAAAAAACACCCAAATTAAGCAACTCACAGCAGACATTTTCACAGGATTTGAGCAATAACATGTGTATATATATGTATATATACACATATAATATATATATATATATATATATATATATATATATATATATATATATATATATATATATATATATATAGAGAGAGAGAGAGTCCCACAGTGCCTGCACTCAAACCAAAGAACGAAGCCAGAGGTGCACGGTCCAAATATAATGCATATGTAGAAAGAAGATCAGCACTCTCTGTAGTTTTGGTGAAAATTGTGTTGATTTATTAATCAAAAATCACATCTTATCCGACGTTTCGGTCCCACATGGGGACCTTTCTCAAGGATACAGTGTACATAGAGTGTAGAGAATAAATACCCACCCCCATCAGTGAATTTGGGCGCCAAAAATGACGTCATAAGTCCATATAAGGAACATAGAGTCCAAAGATTCCTTCTGTTTCTTTCACATATCAAGTGCACCGCTTTTTTTCAACCACTAGGTGTCAGTGTCCGACCAACTGTGTCTGTATAAGTGTCCATTTGAAACTGTAACATTTCATGTATCAAAAAAAGGAAAAAAAGAAAAAAGAAACTGTATCTTTCTACACACAGACAATAAAGAAACATTTGTTACTCACATACTTTGTTTGGGAGTTCATTTCTTAGTTGTATAGATCTTACATATAACTTTTCATGGAGAAGAGGAAACAGAACCTGTTAACGTAATAAAAACCATATTAGGCAAGGAAACAATTCAGTTGCAGTTGTCCATTCAGTCCTTTGGGGGTAACACAATCCAATTCATAAATCCAGAAAGCCTCTCTTTGCAGTAACAATTTTTCAATATCCCCTCCCCTAAGGGGTTTTTTTATATGGTCAATGGGCATGCATTTAAATTGTGAAGGGTCATGTTTAGGCATGTTTAGGCCAATTATTGCTTCAACGGGCTCACTTAATGAGAAAGTTGCACAGTACTTGGATGTGTTATTACAACCTTGCATTACCTCCATTAGCAGTTACCTACAAGATACTACAGATTTTTTGAATGTAATCAAAAGTATTGAATTACCTGTGGAAAATTTGTTATTGGTCACGATGGATGTCCAAAGTCTATATACGTGTATACCACACCATGCGGGCATAGATGCGGTTAAGCAATTGATAATACAGAACCCTGATTACAAAGGCCCACCTGTAGAGTACATGCTACAGTTGTTGGAGTTTATACTTCATAATAATTATTTCAAATTCGAACAGCAATTTTACATACAGCGTACCGGGACCGCTATGGGTTCGAAAGTAGCGCCAGCCTATGCCAACGCATTCATGTGTGACTTTGAGAAAAAGTATATTTATGGTCATGAACTATTTAAACAGTTTGGCAGCTTTTACAGGCGCTACATTGATGATCTGTTTTTTCTTTGGACGGGCACACCTGATCAATTGAAGTTATATGTAAACACCCTCAATGCACTAGATTCACCTGTAAAACTTACGTTGAACTACAACTCACAACAAATCAGTTTTTTGGATGTACAGGTTTACAAGCATAATGGGGGCCTGCAGACACGTATTCACACCAAGGACACTGACAGAAACACACTGTTACATTACACCAGTCATCATCCTAGGCACTTGCTTAATTCGCTCCCTAAATCTCAAATGATGAGGGTTGTTCGAATAGACAGTGATCGTGAACAGATGAAATTGGACTTAGATATCATGGGGCAAAAGTTCCTCGATAGGGGCTATCCACAAGCACTCATCAGTGAAACCATAGATATGGTTAGTGCCATGGATCGAACACAGCTTCTAAAGAAAAAGGCAAAACAGCCAAGAGACGATGACAGTAACAACATGTACTACGTCAGTAAATATAACCCTCACAGCAAGGATACTAGGGGTGCAGTGTTGAACTACTGGGAAATAGTGGTTAATGATGACACCATGGGCAACAGAATACCACGCAAACCAAGGTTCAGTTATTCAAGGAACACCAGCCTCAAGGAACACTTAAGCCCATCAGACCCTGCAGGAAAGTATACACAGTCCCCATCACAGCATTTTTTAAGCCCACGACCAGGAGTACACAAATGCACAGGTTGCGTTATTTGTAATACTCTAATACTGGGAACAGAGTTTAGACACCCAAGAACAGGAAAAGTGTACAAAATTGGGCACAAAATGACATGCACTACGACAATGGTAGTGTATATTATCAAATGTCCATGTGGGCTGATCTACTGCGGGAAAACTGTTCGTCAGCTTAAGGAGAGAATTAACATGCACAGGGCAAGTATAAGGGCAGCACTCAACACAAACAGGCAAATAGATCCTGGTAAACAGGACATTGCCCAGCAGCCGGTGGCTAAGCACTGGCGTGAAGCTAAACATGACCCTTCACAATTTAAATGCATGCCCATTGACCATATAAAAAAAACCCTTAGGGGAGGGGATATTGAAAAATTGTTACTGCAAAGAGAGGCTTTCTGGATTTATGAATTGGATTGTGTTACCCCCAAAGGACTGAATGGACAACTGCAACTGAATTGTTTCCTTGCCTAATATGGTTTTTATTACGTTAACAGGTTCTGTTTCCTCTTCTCCATGAAAAGTTATATGTAAGATCTATACAACTAAGAAATGAACTCCCAAACAAAGTATGTGAGTAACAAATGTTTCTTTATTGTCTGTGTGTAGAAAGATACAGTTTCTTTTTTCTTTTTTTCCTTTTTTTGATACATGAAATGTTACAGTTTCAAATGGACACTTATACAGACACAGTTGGTCGGACACTGACACCTAGTGGTTGAAAAAAAGCGGTGCACTTGATATGTGAAAGAAACAGAAGGAATCTTTGGACTCTATGTTCCTTATATGGACTTATGACGTCATTTTTGGCGCCCAAATTCACTGATGGGGGTGGGTATTTATTCTCTACACTCTATGTACACTGTATCCTTGAGAAAGGTCCCCATGTGGGACCGAAACGTCGGATAAGATGTGATTTTTGATTAATAAATCAACACAATTTTCACCAAAACTACAGAGAGTGCTGATCTTCTTTCTATATATATATATATATATATATATATATATATATATATATATATATATATATATATATATATATATATATATATATATATATATATATATATATATATATATATATATATATATATATATACATACACACACATCTATTGCCCCCCTAACAAGTTTAAAAAAATGGAGACCAGGACCCCCCAGTTCCCTTAGTCTGACTTGGTGAGTATCTGCACCGATTAGGACTTGTGCCCAAGCTGACAGTAGTTCATAACAGACTTTGTGTCTCCTTACTGGGGTGTTCATGCATCGCAGCATAAAGCAAGGTAAGAGATTGGTGGCAATTTCAGGAAGCCTACATATTATTCCAAACTAGAGAGTAATGGGGTGTACTTATTGTGCTTCTGGCAGTACATCTGAAAGCACTGCACACTGAGCTTTTTCCGAACCATGTTTGCATATAGTTCCATGAATAAGCAAAGTTTTCACAGTTCCTAATATGACCACAAGGTGGCAACGTTTTTTTTGGCTGCTTTAACTGTATTAACATCATTTAACATTATTTTCATACTTTTATAGCTTTAACATGTTTATTGCAATGCTTTACACAGATTGTATACCTTTCACATCATTAAATTAAATGCAGTTTGACCTTTTTTCTCTGAGTCTAAAATATTTACAGGAAAACTCAACATGCGTTTCAAGACAAAAGCCAATTTTGATGTAATGTGAACTGTACAGTATGTGTACAATTACCACCCAGGCTAATTCTGCAAGCTACAAAGAATGATATCAGTGCTAGCAGATTTTACTCATATGAAAAGAGGCTACCTATCCTTTTGGTTCAAAATATTTTCTGTGTTGCCCTTTGTGGTGCTGCCAGAATGCTAGTATTGGCTCCATTTTGTAAATAAGGTACACTGAGAAGTTGCTTAGGATTACATATTATTTTATTATGCAACATTTTTCACATGTTTAGATAGTTAAAGGGAATGTCAACCCAAAAAATAATAGAAAACCTAATTCAAAGCAACATTGCAATGTACATTCATTACGCATTTTCTATGATTTTAAGTAATTTGTATATGCATTCATATTGAAAGCAGTGTTTGTCTGTCCATTTCTATTCTCTGCCCAGGTGGCTCATTGTTGATACAATGTAAGACAAGGCAGCTGATTAACAGATCTGTCTTTGCTGGGGAACTAAGACTTTTGCAACATTTGTTTAACAGTTTTATGTCAATTATGTATAGGTTTGTGGCATATAAGGCTCCATTTAATAAAACCACTTTACTACTTTTTTTCTGAAATGGGCGTTGGTTTAGGCAGTCTCTCCCTCTTAAAAGCCGCTCAGCAGTTGGCGCGGGAGGATTTAGCACACAGTTTAAAACCAAGGTACAGGAGATGTTTACATAAAGAATTGTTACTAAACAGAGCGGTAAAATTCCTTTTTTACTATGATTAGAGGTTAATAAGTTAGGGACCACCATGTGGGGTTTTACCTTGACGTGGTATGGTGGCTTATCAATATTATGATCATAACTTTGTAACAAAAAAACCCTGTTTCAAAATTACATGCACTTGCATATTTACTTGAATAATTTAGACAGGGCTCTAAACATTTTGAAATTGGCCTCAGATGTGCACCCACAACCCCCATTTTTGTATTTGTATTTGCCGGAAGCTTTGGCTAAGCTCATATGGTTGTTGCACCCTCATACCCAACCCTTTATACTTTTGGTGGTCCTTTTCACCTTTTGAAAGTGCCTTGGTTTTGTGCAATCTTTCTCTCTTAAAAGCCATAAATGCTAGCGGCATGGGAGGATCTAGCCATGAAAAAACCAACCTCCCATTAGACACTTTTCCATGTACACACACAATACACTTATTGTGTTCTTCATTTTGTTTTTCTTCACACACTTTCATTCTATGCATATATTCATAGACATTCCCAAATACACACACACTTTACCCTTCTCACCACCATACACACTTACACATTTCACATATACACACTATTGTGCAACTGCACATATTACTTCACTTTGTTTTTAATTAAACCACTTTTCTACTTTTTTTTCTGAAATGGGCATTGGTTTAGGCAGTCTCTCCCTCTTAAAAGCCGCTCAGCAGTTGGCGGGGGGAGGATTTAGCACACAGTTTGAAACCAAGGTACAGGAGATGTTTACATAAAGAATTGTTACTAAACAGAGAGGTAAAATTTCCTTTTTTACTATGATTAGAGGTTAATAACCTCCACCCACCATGTGGGGTTTTACCTTGACGTGGTATGGTGGCTTATCAATATTATGATCATAACTTTGTAACAAAAAAACCCTGTTTCAAATTTACATGCACTTGCATAATTACTTGAATCATTAAGACAGGGCTCTAAACGTTTTTAAATTGGCCTCAGGTGTGCACCCACAACCCCCCATTTTTGTATCCAAAGAGAAGACACCCCATTCAAGCTATCATTTCTGTAATTCCAGATACTGCAAAATCAACACATTTACAGCATTTTTCTAAGGGGCAACGATAGAAAAAAGTACGTTCACCCCAGAAAACCATATGTTTTTGGAAAGTACACATTCCCCTGAATTCAAATTGGGTATGCATTTCTTTCTACTCCAAAGCACCAAGCCACAAACCTTTCCTAAATTTGGTGATTTTGGTAACATTTCTGAAAATCACCTCAAAGCTTCCACTTTGCAGCATCTTATCTCCCACATACTATTAGGTACCAAGATAAAGCACCATAAATACGAATACCTGGGGCAAGTCCGGACTGAGAATTAAAATAGGCCCTGGCATTTCAGGTACACAGAGGCCCAATCAGCCCACATAGAGGCCCATACAGCCCCCAGCAGCCCACTAAATACTGACTTTCTATGGGACCTTATAGCAGCCCTCTGGCATTTGCCAGAACCCACAGATTGCCAGTCCTGGGGTCTGACCTGGGGTCTGCTGAACAGTTTTATATCCAATATGTATAGGTTTACCTAAGTATGTGGCATATAGGGGCCTCAAAATAAAGACACCCCATTCAAGCGATCGGTTCTGTTATTCCAGAAACTGCAAAATCAACACATTTACAGCATTTTTGGAGGGGCAAATGTACAAAAAAGGACATTCACCCCAGAAAACCATATATTTTCAGAAAGTACACATTCAACCGAATCCAAATTGGTTATGCATGTCTTTCAGAACAAGATGAGCGAACAAAATCAGATAAGTGTAGACCTGCTGTTTCAACACACACCATCCATCATGTGATAAGCATTCAATTTGAAAATATAAGAAACAGACCAGGAACAGGCAGTACTTTAGTCTGCAAACACCCTTTATTGGTGTATTTTCACTCACGACATGTTTCGAAACTACACCAATAAAGGGTGTTTGCAGACTTAAGTACTGCCTGTTCCTGGTCTGTTTCTTATATTTTCAAATTGAATGCTTATCACATGATGGATGGTGTGTGTTGAAACAGCAGGTCTACACGTATCTGATTTTGTTCGCTCATCTTGTTCTGAATATTGAATCTGGGACCATCCACGAGTGAATAAATCAAAGACAAAGATTAATCGGAGGTATGTCTACTGAAAATCCACCAGCCATTGAACCAAATGCTGCAGTATTTGCATATAGCGATGCAGAGATAGATCGCATTGTAAACTCTGTGGAGAGTATCTCGTTAACTCAAGTATACCATTTGTATCGACCTTCGATCATAGAAGTAACAAAATTGAAAGTGTAATTAAAAAGTACTGGCCAGCGTTGCAAAGTGATATAATGTATGGATATCTGTTAAAAGACAAACCTCTCTTTTCGTATAAAAGAGGTAGGACACTTAGAGATAATTTATGTAGTTCTGATTTCAGGGTGAAAAATAAGACTATGAAATGTTTTAGTAAACCAAAAATGGGTACGTTCCCCTGTTTAAATTGTGGGCTGTGTAATTCTATCATAAAAGGGGATCAAGTGGCACACCCTTTTAAAGGGTTCAACATACCAGTAAGAACATATGCTACCTGTCAAAGTACACATGTGGTATATTTAATTAAATGCCCGTGTGGGTATGCATATGTGGGACAAACCACTAGACCAGGCAAAGTGCGTATAAGAGAACATAAAGGTTATATAAGAAATTTTGAACCCCAAATACCAAATGAGTCGCTACTAGCCAAACAATTTTTTGAAGCTAAGCACCATATTTCACAACTAAGATGGAGAGTCCTGGATACTACCTCCCAGAGGGGGGGATAGAGTAAAGTTGTTACTTCAGAAAGAAAACAAATGGATTAGGCAGCTTGATACAATGAAACCAAAAGGGTTTAATGAGAAACTTAGTTACAAATGTTTTCTGTAACGAATTATTAATGTATCTTTGTTTTATGCAGGTCACAGAAATAAAAAGAGAACACTGCAAAAGTAAGTGTAGAGAAATTGTTTATTGAGACTAGCTAGTCTATATAAAATACCAGTGAGCGACATGCGAGGGTGATCCCTGCCTATGGGCAGACATTCATTTGTAGTGCTCATATGTTTTTACTTTTGATAGGCCTGGCGCAGTTTCTTAAGTATTTTAAGTATTTAATTGTATTTATTCCAACAGGTTGGACTGTTATTTATGGACTATTTTTATGGGATTTTTTCAAATTTTTGAGATGGTATTCCTGTTACTGGGATATATTTGTACATGCAACAAAGGAATGGAATTATCCATGACGTCACAAGTATCACCTGGAACACCAAAGGGGTGGGGTTACAATGGTTACTTAATGTGTGGTAATTGTTTTTGTTCTTCACTTGAAAAAGGGACTGGCTCCCGAAACATGTCGTGAGTGAAAATACACCAATAAAGGGTGTTTGCAGACTAAAGTACTGCCTGTTCCTGGACTGTTTCTTTTTTTTTTTTTCACAAATGTTTTTATTTGTTTTTCAATATGCATATAAGAAAAAAAAAGAAACAAAAAGGAAAATAAAATAAGGTAAACAGTCAAGTACAGATTCGAGTGTCATAAAGCAAGATAGACAATAATAATCTAAAATCTAGTCAAGTGATCAGGAAAAGGGGGAAATGGATAGGTATACCCCTAATTGTAGATATTGAAAGTTACTCACGATGGTATTACCTGTAGACGATAAGACAGAGCATTAAGGTAGAAAATAGTTGGTTAAGATGATGACTCCTGGGGGGGTCCCAGAACAGCTGATTGTTGCGGATTTCCCACGGATCTTAGCAGTTGGTTCGCCTCACGGACAAGATCGGTCCCCAGCAGCAGCTCCCGATCATACCACGTGGTAGTTTGAAAAGTTTGGATAGTGAGTAGTTTTGTAGGTGGAGTGAGGGTGTTAATGTAAGTTAACCAAGTTTTAAAAAAACGTTCTGTGTTTTTCTCCTTATTCGTTAGAGTTTCAATCCAGTCTAAGTGGAATATGTGATGCAGTTTTTGGCGCACCAAAGATAGAGGCGGAGGAAGTCGGGATAGCCAGGTTTGTAAGATGGCCTTCCTGGCTGCCGCCGCCAGCCTCTCCGCTAAGGCTTTCTCCGGCTTGGAGATGTGTGGGGTGGATTGCAATTTGCTAAATATAGCCCATGTGGCGTTAACGGTAATCGATTTCCCCGATAGGTTTTCCCAATAACTGGCGATTTCCTTCCAGAACTGTTGTATAAGAGGGCATGACCATGTATCATATCGGCTCTGGGCGCTTCGCACTTCAGGCAGCTATCTGAGTGAGTTGTGCCTATATGAAATCTTTTTAGAGGTGTGAGGTAAGCATGGTGTAGCAATTGCAGGGACATTTCCTGGTATGTGCTAGCAGGCAAAATTTTCATCATTCGCGTGTGATGCCGAAGAATATCCACGTTTTCAGCCTGCGGGATGATAAATTTCCATTTCATAAAGGCCATAGTGGTATTATTCAGATCGACAGTAGTTCTAATTTGTTTGTAAATATGTGCGGTGGATCTGATAGTATCATGTTTTGGCCACAATGAGTCAATTGGGTTGGTCTTATCTTTGTCCGTTAGTATGGCCCATCGTCGTGTGACGAAATGTAAGAGCTGGAGCAATGAGAATTGGTGCATCTGCAGGAATGGGTACTTTTGAAGCAAGGCCGAAACTGGTAGGACTGTGTTGGTAGGGGTAATCACGTCTTTAATATTCTGTAAGCCTTCCGTTTGCCAAGCTCTGAAAACCAGGCTGTTTAAGCCTGGAGAAAACGTTTTATTGTTGAGCCAGGTAAGATTTATCGAGTTAAAAGGAGACAAGTTTGCTTTTTTCCGAATGGAGTGCCAGGTTTTATATGTGTGGATGAAGAGAGGATTTTCCTGCATGTTTTTGGGGATGTCCGGGAGTGGAGTATGTAATAGCGAGTTAAGCGATAACCCGTCAGACAGGGCAGTATCTAAAGATATGGTGGTATATATATTCCGGTGGTGGAGCCAGTCACCGACATATCTAAGAAGGGCAGCATCATTATATTCCATTATGTTGGGGAGGTTGAGTCCACCGTCATGTTTCTGGTGTTGGAGTGCGGTAAATTTTATTCGAGGACGTTTCTTATTCCATATAAAGGTCCTTAAAATGTGTTGAAGTCTTTTGTTGTCAGTCGTGGAGATACGATAGGGTAGCATCTGTAACTTGAAAAGTAATTTAGGGAATAATGTCAGATTATTAGGGATTAATTTTCTTATCTAATAATTTTCAGAAACTTCAAGAGAACATGAAGCGGGCTCAACAAGGTTTCAAAGCATATGCTGATCGAGGACGAAGAGGGGATCCAAAATTCAAGGTGGGTGACCTGGTGTGGCTGTCAACTGTTTACCTCAAGCTTTCCTGTCCCAGTGGGAAGTTGGGTCAACGTTTCTTGGGCCCTTTTCCCATCATTCGTCAAATCAATTCTGTGGCGTTCCAGCTTAAACTTCCGGCATCCTGGCACATTCATCCAGTGTTTCATACAGCACTTTTGAAACCGGCCTCAACGTTTCGATTTCCTGGACGTACGGCTCCTCCTCCGCTTCCTGTCGTGGTGGATGGTCAGGAAGAATTCGAGGTTGAAGAGATCTTGGATTCCAGGTTGAGAGGTAAACGTCTTCAGTACCTAGTTAAGTGGAAAGGCTTTGGTCTGGAAGAGAATTCGTGGGAACCAGTGTCTAACATTCACACTTCTGATTTGTTGGAAAAATTCCATGGAACCTATCCTGGTAAACCTTCTGGTGGTCGCGTCCTGAGGCCGCTCCTTGATGGGGGGCAATGTGAGGATTCGGGTCTGCGTTCTTGCCGGCGCAGGCGCGTTAGTGCACGTCGGCGTGTGACGCTGGGCGCTGGCGACGGTCGCGGGGGCGGAGGTGCCGGCGACGGTCGCCAACGCAAAGACGCGGACGCGAGCACCTGAGACGGATGTGACGTCAGCACGGCGACGCCGGCGGAATGACGCCAGTTGGCGCCAAATTGACATTATTTAAACCTGGTTCTGTTTGAGATGCATTGCCTGGTTATTAGGTTTTTTAACTGAAACCCTAGCGTCTCTTCTCTTGTGATTTCCTGTTGTTGACCTTCGCCTGTTCCCGGATTACGATTTCTGCTGCCTGTCTCGACCCTCCGGCCTGTCTCTCCGTTTACGAACCTCGCTGCCTGCCTTTTGACCTCGGACCTCCTGACCACGACTCTGCCTAATCCTCTTGTACCTTTGCTAATCGTCTCATTGGCTACTCTCCACAACCCTGCTCCCTGTTCCACTCCAGGTGGGTAGTGGTTGTGTGAGGTGCTTGTGGGTTCACTATCTACGGCTCAAGCTCCTTCTACGACTGGATTATACTGGTAAACTTGACAAATATCATCCGCATACGCTATCAGTTTTATCTGTTGTGTGCCTACTTGAATGCCTTGAAAGGTGTCATTGTTAAGTAGGTGTCTCAGTAAGGGGTCCAGAGCTAAGTTAAAGAGCAGTGGCGAAAGGGGGCAGCCCTGTCTAGTGCCTCTCCGTATTAGAAATCTATGCGAATTCAGTCCATTCGCCGTGACATGGGTATAGGATTGGGAATATAAAGTTCTAAATAGGTATTACAATAGTAGCAATTGCTGTCCGAAGAGCTTGGACTGGGTATCGCCCTTTAAGGAATCCTACTTGATGAGTGGTAAGTATGTGTGGGAGAATGAGCTGTAACCTGTCTGCCATGATTTTAGTCAAAGTTTTTAAGTCCTGGTTTAATAGAGATATGGGTCTATATGAGGATGGGAGAGTGGGGTCTTTGCCCTCTTTTGGGAATAATATGATCCGCGCCACATTTGTCTCATGCCATAGGGGATGGCCTTGTAGAATATCATTAAAGAGCGTGGTGAGTAAAGGGGCAATCTCTGGGAGGAGGATTTTTGTAATATTCCGCACTCAGACCATCAGGGCCTGGGGATTTTCCATTTTTAAGATGTTTTATTGTTGACATAATTTCTTGTTCAGTTACAGGAGCGTCTAGGATCTCCCTATCTTGTACTGAAAGCTTAGAGAGTTGAGCATCACGCAGGAAAGAAAGACCTTCCTCCGGATGATCCTGGTTTTCTTCGTAAAACTGTTTAAAGTAAGATTCAAGTTCCACTACAATGGTTTCAGTATCTCGAGCCCAACCCTCCCCTGTCTTTAGTTCCTTAATGAAATGGGACGTGGTGTTAAGCTTGGTCAATCTAGCTAAAAGCCTGCCCGGTTTGTTTCCCCATCTATAAAATCTGTTGTTTGTATGAGTAATTTTGTATTGTGCACTGTCATGTAATAAAGTGTTAAATAAAGCCTTGGTGTCTGTGTAGTTTTTCTTGTCTTCCTCGGAGTTTGTGCGTTTAAAGGCTTTATAGTGTGTTGTAAGTTCTTTTTGCAAAGAGGTATATCTGTCCCTGAAGCACCTTTTCTGTTGTATTAAGTATGCCGTAATATGGCCTCTCAGAACAGGTTTGGAAGCTGCCCATAGTAGGTTATGATCGTCCCAGTGCGGCAAATTATCATCCAGGTAATTCGCCCAATGTTGCTTAAGGTAAGTTTGGAAATCAGTATTTTCAGTCAGATAGGAAGGAAACCGCCAGTTATGTGATGCCGTTTTGGAAACAACCTGTTTCAAAGTCAAAGTGACAGGGGCGTGGTCAGTAATAGCTATATTGCCTATTGTGGCATCCAAGATGTTAGAAATTTGGGATTCAGCCAAAAAGAAATAATCAAGTCTGGAATGTGTCCGATGTGCCCCAGAATAAAACGTAAAGTCCTTGGTGTCGGGATAGGTGAATCTATATGTATCATGCAATTGTAAAAACTCACAGAATTCGGGTAGCTGGAGGTGGTATCCGATCTGTCCATGAAGCGATCCCACACTGTATTCATATCTCCACCTATTATCAGATTAGTGGGTCCCCAGGAATCAATCCTTTGCATTAACTCTGAAAAGAAAAAATTGTTTTTGTCATTTGGAGCATACACATTAATTACAGTATATTTCGTGTCTGGCGTTTCAATATCCACAATCAAGTAGCGACCATTTTTATCTTTGTATGTTTTAGTCACGGAGCCATGTAATGATTTACTCAGTAAAATCACCACACCCCTGGATTTAGTCGTATAGGAAGCTGCAATTTGCTCCTGTATCCAAGAGTCTCTCAAGATAGTCTGGTCAGTAATTTTCCAGTGTGTTTCTTGCAAAAGGGTAATATGGGCTTTTTCCCGTTTTAGAAAGTCCAAGACCTTCCGTCTTTTTATCGGGGTGTTTAAGCCGTCTACGTTCCACGAGAGTAATTTAAGGTGTCTGGGCTGAGTATTCAGCGGTAGATGTGGGGAAGGTTCACCCATTTTAACATCATTAACCAATTCCCCGTTTAGGGGCAAGGCGGGTGATCCTGTGTAATTTGGGGGTAGGCAGTCTGTCCCAGCGAGCAGATGCCATCCCGGGGTAACCTTTATGGTAAGTATGGAAGGGGTGCGTGTGGAAATCTATCCTAATCACTTGACAAAGTAAGAACAAAATAACTATATACAGTGAAGAGAAAGGGTATTCTAACTTGGTCATAATAATCAGTAGGTACCGAATACAACCTCACTGGTAAGTATAAACATAATAAAGTTGTCATTATAAACGGAGGAGTTCAATTGAGTGGACTAACATCTTTGCAATAAACAAGTCATATGGTAAAAGAGAAAAGAAAAAGGCGTGGAGACATGCAGGAAAACAAGGAAAGATAGCATCATTTTCATGGTACACACAAAAAGGAGAAAAAAAAAAAGGAGAAAAAAAAGAAAACCAGGTAAGGATATTCTCAGATAACAAAGACTGAGTGGTAGGAGGGTCAACATAGTCTCAGAATCCGGTCAAACCATGAATGAGTGGAGAGATGAGATCAATGATCCCAGGGATGAACCAGGCATAGTAACAGTTCAACTGACCCGAGGTCATATCCAAATAGCCACTCAGCGGCAAAACATCGGACCAACTCCCTGAGCAAAAGTCTCCTAAAAGTCAGTGCAAGTGGAGAAATGTTCATGAAGTGGGGGCATCTTTCCTTCTATTTTTGGAGACTGGTCTGAAGATATCAAAAGAGGTCATATGCAACAGTCACTCAGTGGCAAGGTGCTGATCCATCCCCCGGAGCAGAGTGCCATGAAAGTGAGTGCAAGTGAAACAATCGGCGGAAAACGGAAGTGTTAGCTCCACGAAGAGGAGAGGAGGGCTGACTATCATCTCAATTTTGTGATTTAGAGTCAATGTATCTGGATGCTAATTTGGAGTCTTCAAAGATATGAATCCTACCGGTATCTCTCTCAACTATTTTCAATTTCGCCGGAAACAATAAGGAGAATTTGTATCCTGAGTCGTAGAGCTTTTTACAAACAGGTGCAAACTCTCTGCGTTTAGCCATTACAGAAGCAGAATAATCCTGGAAGAGTAAGATTGTATGTCCGTCATAGTTGAGATTGCGTTTCATTCTATAGGCTTCCAATAATCTGGTTTTATCAGTGAAATTCAAAAGTTTGAAAATGACTTGTCGTGGACGTTGTGCGTCCTTAGCAGGCGGCGGGCCAATTCTGTGAAATCGTTCCACTAAGTAGGGAAGATGTTGATCTTCAATGCCAAGAGCGGTAGGAAGCCATTCATGTATGAGTTTCTCCAGGTCTTTGGTCTTGACTGATTCGGGGATCCCCACTAGCCTCAAATTATTTCTTCTACTACGATTTTCCAAGTCTTCGACTTTATCCGATAGAATAGAGATTTCCTTTTGTTGCAGATCAATAGTAGATTGTGCCGTAGTTAAATTGTCTTCCAGAGTTGATATTCTGTCTTCCGCCTGTGTCAATCTTTGGGATTGATTGGTCATTTGTTGTAAAATTTCAGAGACAGATTCCCTGATGCCGGCCAGTTTCTGGTCCAGCAGAGGGCCGAGGACATGGACCATGTCATCAATTTGAGAGGTGGTAGGATCATTTTGAATCCCAGTTTCCGTGTCACTTTCGGTCTGAGCGACTTCCTGAGGTTGTTTTTTATCTTTAGGTTTGGTAATTATCCTGCGTGAAGTCATGGTAGTAGGTTGTCCAAGGTATTTGTCCATCACGTGATGGGGATCCCAGAATATTGTAGTGGAGAGCCTATGCGAGGGAAATGGTGATCAATTGAACAGAGTTCCAGTGATTGTATTACTCAGTATTGTTACATCATGGGAAAAGTAAGGTACCGTAGCAATAAATCGTACCCCATCCCTGTAAGTATCTTGACTATAGGGAGAAAGCTGGTGTGTATGGTGTTGGTACAAGACGTAGTTTCGTATGGCTATAAGCGGGTGTAAGAGTGAGTTCCTCAAAGTGCAGCGGGTAATGAGCGAGCATACAACCAGGGTAGGATGTATATTGGTGGTGGGCTATGCAGCACAAATGGGGCTGCGTGGCAACAATGTCTCATAGGTTTAGTGGGTTTAGTGGCTTTAGTGAGCCGTTTGATAAAGCCAGGGTGTGGGAGCAAAGGTAGTGCAATGTAAGTTTTTCTTTTATTTCCCGTGGTCGATGGCCAGGAGAATATTGTGCCTTTATCTTACAGCTCAGTCCAGCCTGTGGTGTATAAGGTTTGGACTGAGGGTCAGGGTATCGCTAGAGTCCAGTGCGCACTTTTTGTTTTCAGGGAGTGTAGCAAGGCCGTCTGGTACTGCGTTCCCCGCCCTTCCGTATCCGGGTGACACCTGAGTAGGTGCAATCAGGTGCGTTTACTATTACCGACCAGTTTCTCAGTGAGGTCGGGTATATTAGCAGCAATGTTTCATAGGCGTAGAGGCCTTGTTAAGTTATTCGGCAAGGTCAGGGTGTGGGAGCAAAGGCAGAGCAATACCTCTTTTTCTTTTTCCCCGGTGGACTATGGCCAAGCGATTATCTTCTTAGCTTACTTAGCTTCTAGTATATTGCCCAGTCTGGCCTTTAGCATGTAAGGCTTGGGTTGAGGATAAAGACGTTTTCGTGTAGGCCTGAATGGGTGGTTGACTTGGGTTCAAACAAAGGGCTTGAGGTGAGATTCAATAGGCTCTCTATTTAGTGGCCGTGCAGGGAAAGTGTGTGCGTGTAGTATAGGCCTCTTGTGCGGCCTGCACTTCCGGTCCCTGGTGTCAGAAGAGTGGGGAGTTATAGTTCAGTTGCCCTCCCGTTACCAGAGCGTAGTGTGGCTGATGGGGAGTGATAATCGGGTGCTGTCACTCACCGACCACTTCCCTACTGCGCCAAAGTGTTGCGGTGCTGTTTTCCAGTTCGGGGCCGCACTTCCGGTTTGCGGGGCCGCACTTCCGGTTTTCGGGTCTGCACTTCCAGTATCAGTACAATCTTCTGCTGTCAAGTTTTTGGGACTCCCGTAGTCTGAGTATGGCAGTTAGCAACCGGATCGGGTGGGTTTCACACTGCAGCCGGATCGCCAAGATATACAGGTTAGCCGGTATAGGTTTGTAGGGCAGGGACAGTATCCGGTAGGTCCGTCTGGGCCTTGAATTATGTGCTTCTCGCCCTCCCGTAACTTGGGTTCGCCAAATCAGTCGTGATAGGGTGTATACACACTTACCGACCGATATTGTGGTAAGGTCAGCTGAGTGTGGCGAGCAGGTTCGGGTCCACGAGGTGGGCACACTGTGTGTGCGGTGACTCCCAGGGATTGCAATTGAGGGATGAGCCAAATAGCTGTGGCTATAGTTTCCCCTCACTATCCTGCTGTTGGAGACAGAGATATTGTTTGATTGCCGTGTGTTTAAAGGTGGCGATGGCACTTGATGGTGATCTCTGTGCAGGAGCTCTTCTAAAACGCGGCCATCTTTGGGTCCGTCCCCCGGAAGTCCCCCCTGGACTGTTTCTTATATTTTCAAATTGTATGCATGTCTTTCTATTCAAAAGTACCAAGTCATAAAGCTTTCCTAAATTTGGCGATTTTGGTGACATTTCAAAAAATCGCCTAAATATATTGCAATTTGCAACATTTAACTCACCCAATTTCTTACATACATTGGCAAAACACCTTAAATATAAATGCCATGGGTCTGCTGAACAGTTTGGTGCCCAATATGCAGCTGGCATGTGCCGCCAGACCCGTAACACTACAAATGTAAGAAATTGCCACCTTGGCATCTTGTCAGTTGGAAGGGCTGCTGTGGGGACAGGGAAGAACCCTGGACAGAAGTGAGAGGAGGAAGCAGCTGGGAGCTGGAGAAGAGACCGGCCTGGGAGGAGAGACAGAGGAACCTGGGACAAGTCAGCATGTGAGGACTGCAGACTAGAGGGAAGCCATGATGATGCTTACCTCTATTCCCTTGCCTTTTTGGTAACAATAATGTAGACTTGTATAATTTGTAACTGTAAATATTGTAATTATTGTTTTAGTCTAAGTGTAATCATTTATGTGTAACAATTCAATTATTTATTTTACAATATATCACTTTAATATATGCTTATTGGTGTGGATGCATTGTCTGCTTGCTCAGAAGAACCAGTACCCTAGTAAGAGGGTTGAGGTATATTATTATTAATATAATAGCATAAACTTACAGAAAGACTCCCAAAGCACCATATATTTTAGAAAGTACACATTCTGATGAATCCAAAATGGTTAATTATGTCTTTCTACTTCAAAATACCAAACTACAAAACTACACTAAAAAAATGTAAGGAATAACAATGCAGGCAAAAAAAGCACAATAAAATCACAAAAATCAAATACAATTAGGCAAATCAATTAAATAAAATAACTGATCTGCCAGCGTGGTTAGCGGTCAGAATACTTGTTTAAATAGCCACGCTGTGAAATCAACAGTTTTAGGTGAAAAACAAGAGGCAAATTGATAAGATAAAGAACAAAATAAAAAAAAAGTATGTGTGTGAATGCATGTGTGTACAGCTCTAAAATGTGTGTACATTTGTATATATGTGTATGTGAGTGTGTAAATATGTGCAAGAGAATAAAAAGCCACAAAAGCAAAAATAAAAGCTAACTTAAAATGTGTATTGTGTGTGGGTAAATGCATGTACAGGTATGTGTGTCTAAATGTGTAAAGAAGGGGCACTTTCCGTTTCTGCAAGCAGGAGGGCCGTTGGCAGCGCTGGAGTATCCAGGACCGGCATGGAAGCCCCCTTAGCTCGTTGCTTAGGGGGTAGGGGGCCTATCTGACTCTGGCAAAAGCCGCTAGTGTGGTGAGGAAGCCCTTTAATATGAAGCATGTAGCTGCTACATGCTTGGGACTTAGAGAATTTTTCTGCCAGTAAAAAGTACCTACGTGCTTGACGTCTAAAGGGTTAAAATGTTATTCTTGAACAAACAAACGTATTTTTTAGCTGTAATATTGGTGTGGAGGCAGCCATTTCAGCACATTGTGCCTGATTCTGAGCTTTGAGAAGGAGCCAACATGTCAGGATCAAGTCAAGAGTCAAGAGTGAGTGTATTGTCATTTCATCCATATACGTGTGTACAGTAGACAGTGAAACAAAACAACGTTCCTCTAGGACCATGGTGCTTCACAACACAACATAGATGTACTGGAAAACAGACAAAAAGTGTAAGTGCAAAAATATGCAACTCCTGCAAGACAGCACAGTGCAGGGACAGGACAATACAGTGCACGCTCATGTCATATAGATGTAATATGTTAAGTAAATAATGATAAACGTCAGACATGATGGGTGTATCATTGTGACATAACAGTAGCAAGAACATGACAAAGTGCAGATGTGCTCATAGGGAACAACTGTATCCAATGGCTATACATCCATACAATGGTGTACAGTGGCTGTGTAACGTTGTGGTATATAGTGAGGTCAGATGGAGTGTGTGTGTGAGAGAGATCTGTCCGGTCCCTGAGTATTCAGGAGCCTTATGGCTTGGGGGAAGAAACTGTTACACAGTCTGATAGTGAGGGCCCTAATGCTTCGGTACCTTTTTCCAGAAGGCAGGAGTGTGAACAGTGAGTGTGAGGGGTGTGTTGGTGGCTTTACGGATGCATTGAGTGATGTAAATGTCCGTGATGGAAGGAAGAGAGACACCTATGATCTTCTCTGCTGTCTTCACTATCCTCTGCAGGGTTTTGCACTCCATGACAGTGCAGTTCCCAGCCCAGACAGTGATACAGCTGCTCAGGATGCTCTCAATAGTCCCTCTGTAGAAGGTTTTGAGTGTGGACGGGGGAAGCAAAAATGCCGCTCCTGGTACTTTAAGAGCCGAATTTCCGGTTTTTAAACCGGAAATTTGGCTCTTCTACCGCAGAGAGTGCAATTATGATCTCTACGCTAGCTTCCTGGCCCTGTCCGCCGCCGTCGTGGACCCTCACGACCAAAAAGATGATCGCACCAGGGAGGAGGGGGGGGGGCAGCAGCAACTCCAAGCTGCCTCAGGCGGCAGAGGGGCCAGGATTGCCCCTGAGTATGGATGGTGGGATATGGGATTTCCTCAGCTTGCGCAGGAAGTAGAGGCACTGTTGGGCTTTCTTGGCTGGTAGTATCTGGTGTTGTGGGACCAGGTGAGGTTCTCCGCCAGGTGGACACCAAGGAATTGGGTGCTTTTGACAATCTCCACATTAGAGCTGTCGATGTACAGTGGCAGGTGGTCACTCCTAGTCTTCCTAAAGTCAACAACCATCTCCTTTGTTTTGTCTACATTAAGAGACAGGTTGTTGGCTCTGCACCAGTCTGTTAATCGCTGCACCTCCTCTCTGTATGGTGACTCGTCATTATTGTTGACGAGACCCACCACAGTCGTGTCATCAGCGAACTTTATGATGTGATTTGTGTGGTGCGTGGCTGCACAGTCATGCGTCAGCAGAGTTAACAGTAGAGGACTAAGCACACAGCCTTGAGGGGCTCCTGTGCTCAGTGTGGTGGTTCTGGAGATGATGTTTCCAATCCTGACTGACTGAGGTCTGTCAGTTAGGAAGTCCAGAACCCAACTGCAGAGGGAGGTGTTCAGTCCAAGCAGGCTCAGCTTTTCTATCAGATGCTGAGGAATGATAGTGTTGAATGCTGAACTGACGTCAATGAACAGCATTCGAATGTAGGTGTCTTTTTTGTCCAGATGAGAGAAGGCCAGATGGAGGGTGGTGGCTATTGCATCGTCTTTTGAGCGATTTTGACGGTATGCAAACTGTAGGGGGTCCAGTGCTTGTGGCAGCAGGGTTTTGATGTATTTCTTGACAACCGTCTCAAAACACTTCATGATGATGGGGGTGAGTGCCACAGGACAGTAGTCATTGTGGCAGGACACTGATGACTTCTTCGGCACAGGGACAATGGTGGTGGTTTTGAAGCACTTCAGGACAGTGGCGGTGTTCAGGGAGATGTTGAAGATGTCAGTGAAAACATCTGCCAGCTGATCTGCACATTCTCTTAGCACTCGTCCTGAGATATTGTCTGGTCCTGCAGCCTTCCGTGGGTTTACTCTTTCCAGAGTCATCCTCACGTCAGCCACCATCACATGCAGTGCCTGGTCACTAGGCAGAGTGATGGTCTTCCTCATTCCTGTGTTGTTCTGTGCTTCAAACCGTGCATAGAAGTCGTTCAGGGCATCTGCAAAGGAGGCATCACTGTCACAGGCAAATGGTGTTGACCTGTAGTTTGTGATAGCCTGGATGCCCTGCCACATGCGATGCACTTTGTGATGTAGCTGATTACAGATGACGTATACTCATCCAAGTTGATGTAGTCACTGTAGGTTGCAGCCTCCCTAAACATGTTCCAGTCAGTGCACTCAAAACAGTCCTGAAGAGCAGTCATGGCTCCTGCTGGCCATGTTTTCACCTGCTTCAGAACCAGTTTAGAGTGCCTGACGAGTGGTCTGTCTGTTGGAATTAGCATAACAGAGATGTGGTCTGCGTATCCAAAGTGTGGGTGGGGCTCTGCTCGGTACGCACTGGAAATGTTTGTGCAAACCTGATCCAGCGTGATTGGCCCTCTCGTAGCAAATTCCACATGCTGATGGTTGGGGGTACATGGTTGGAGGCACCGTGGAAATGGGCATCATGTCTAAAAATCTGTTTTTTTGAATATTTTTTGCTCTTTTAAAAACAGATTACAGTAAAGAATTGTACAGGAGCCACACTATTAACTGATGTGTTTTGAAAAAAACAAGTTCTTCTTTAACTGGACTGGATTGTTGCCTTCCAAGAAATTTTGAAAAGCTTGTTCAAACTTAAAAGGGGGCAGAATAACCATCAGGGGAGATTGTAAGTAGGATAAAGAGATGAAGGAACCCCTTATCTATATATGCAGATTTTTGGGAGACACATCACTCTGAACATTAAAGGAGAACTAAAGAAGTAGGCTAGAAATGTTGTACATTATGTTTTGGGCTTCTGTACCAGCCCAAGGCAACCACAGCCCTTTAGCAGTAAAGGTCTGTGTCTCCAAATATGCCCCAGTAGCTCCCCATCTTCTTTTCTGTTGATTCAATGCACATGCTCTGTGCTGCTGTCACATACTGAGCTTAGAGACCAACTCACAATATACAGTACACGTTGAATATAAATGTCACAATATAATGCTGATAATAATTGATACAGATAATTATTACATGACAGCACAGACACCAGTGCAATTAGCATCAGAATTTAATAATCAGCCCTGTAGCATCAGCTTATATTACAGACAAACTTCATTTTCTGCTTGATAATTTGTGACAACCCCTAAGCTTATAGGGGTTACACCACTTACACTTACACCACTGAGCATGTGAGTGTTACAGACACTTTCCAAGATGGTGACCCCCTGCGACACGTTTGAAGTCCTAGATCATTGCTGCTATTGAGAGTATGAAACTCTAGGCTGGTGCAATAAGTTCAGTATATAATATGAGGCATTTTTAACCAAATATATTTTTAGGGTTTAGTTCTCCTTTAAGTAGTTTGTACTGGGATGCAATAACCATTAGTACCTGAGATATGTGATGTTTTTTGCACAAGGTTGAAGTATAAATGCATAGCAGATGTGCATATTAAAATTTTAAAAAATGCGTCATTTGAATAAAAATGTGTCACCTGCAGTTGTTCAGAGTTTTTTTAGGTAAAGAATAAATAAGCATAACTGCACTTAAATATGTTAGGTGACCAGTTGATAAATATCAAAACTGCAATAGGCTGCTGCACCAATAGTATTACAGGCAACTGTGATGTATACTGAACATTACAAAGACAATGATATATTATAACATACCTTGCCAATTTTGCATCATTTTGAAAGATAATGAAAATTCCATAATTGCTAACATTGAATCATAATTCAGGGGTATTTGACACCCCTCTGACATTTCATGCCACATATGTGATGGAGTGTCTACCCTCAAACTTACATTTTAGGTCTTAATTACACTGGAGATGTTGATCTGATTTTATGATCTGTCATGCAACCAAACATTCTATAAAATCCGATTCCCATAGCTCTAATGGAAATCAAAATATATATAGTTAGATGGGGTGTTTTGTTCATGTATCTACATCTGGCAGTCAATGTATTTTAATGAGCAGAAAAAGTTTGTCAGACATCATCAAATTTGACTGGCTGCTCCGTGCCACCTGAGGCAAGATTCTCACCTTGCCTCATGGCCAGAGCGGCCCTGCACGCACCTGGGGCACAACCACGGTGGGCAGGTCTGGACTAGGAATCAAAATAGCCCCTGGCATTTCAAGTACACAGAGGCCCAAATAGGGTTGCTTACTGTCCAGATTTAACCCAGACAGTGCGGTTTTCAGAAGGGCTTCTTGGGTCAAGACAGTCTGCCCGGCGTTTTTCCAAATAAAGAAAACCAAGCAGGATCTCTCTTGATTGACATGGCGAACACCCAATCACTAGTCGCTACATCATAAGCCTCACCATAACACATAAAAACTACAGAAATGTGTTCAAACATTCATAACCTGACACATTTTGTAAAATAGAAATGGTAATTATAGGTGTGTCCATAAAATGGGTGTGGTCAACAAATGGCCATGCTCCGCGGGGCAAATCCTTTCGTCCCTCTTTCTATTTCCAAAATGTTGGGAGGTATGTCATTGTAATACATTGACTGTTGGGTGTAGACGCATGAACAAAACACCCCATTTATATAATATGACTTAGCTGTGGGTATCAGAGGGTTGTACAAAGTCTCATGCTATTATTGCATAAAATATGGCCCACAAAAACTCCTGTGTAGTTTAGCCCTTATGTTTCTCCTAATGCATCCAAACCAGCAGGGAACAGTTTGTTCATAATTTATCTAATAATTCAGCTTTTCAGCCATACTACAGGATATGAGTTAAATATGTGCCCCGTTATATAAGGTATAGGGGCAGTGAAAACGCAGGCTATTGTATTTCTTTCAGTTCCATGCGTTTATCATTTGCCATGATCCATGTCCCCTATACGTTCTCGTATAGGGAAACTACTGAAGCCGCCAGGTTAGACTAATGCTGCCCATATAAGACGTCAGTGTCCCACGGCAGGCAGAAGAGGCACGTGGTTATGGATGATACACAAAGAGCACGCTGCGGCACTGGGAAGGACACATGAATCGCTCTCAGACTCTCGCTTAGGTTGGATAAATCACCCATAACCCCGCCCATTTAATGACACAAGCCCACCCACTCTGTCACGAAAACTCGCCCTTCGCTCGCTCAATTTAGAACTTTCTCAGTCGCTCTGGGCTTTAGAGTGGAGCGCTGCTAATTAGAGGGTAATACTGTAATTGTTACAGAAGCGGGCGAGTCACCGAACTACAACGTGGGGGGAGAAACTCTTTGTTGTATTTAGATTCCCTCGCTTCTCACAGAGACGTCATGGTGCAGGCCAAAGTCGTGCCCTTTTAAGCATATGACCAATGAGAACGCAGCTTTGGAGCCGAGCCCTCTCTGGGGGAACCAATGGCAGTCTTGTGTTGTTGCCAGAGCCTCCTCCGGTCATGTGAGAGCTGGATGCCAGCATGGAAGCTAGAAGTTACTGCAGCGCCATGTGGGCCCGGGTGAGGCAGAGGGATCCCAGGATCAGTCGAGGTGAGGGGTTATCTGGTGGCACGAGCTGATTGTAAAATGCTCACAAGTCGTGGGTGCGCCGTGTCTGCGAGCTTTTCGGGCAAGGGGAAGAGAGTATAACCTTGGGGAAATGATAGCAGTGTACAGAAATTCACTGACACGTGCAAGCACTGGCCATCGATTGCTATATGTTTAATTGTATACAATGGATTTCCAAATTGTAGGGGCCCTCGCTATAGAAGCAAACACAAATACTCAAACTGTTCAATCGCCAGCGTGTCACGGCATAACTAACGGGATTGAAAAATACGGTGAAATAAAATCAGCTGAGCAAATCTGTACCCGAACATTACTGTTAAAGAGCTGCAAGAGTGCGATTGAGTGGGTGTGTCACATCTACCTGCATTCAGTGGAAAGTAGAAAGAGAATCGCACGGACACCAAATATATTGCAGGTGGGGAGCATCCCCTGTTTTTTTATTGTGACCACCTGTGCATCAACGTTTCGGGGGGGATTAACCCTCCCTTCGTCAGGATACAAACTAAAGTGCTACAAACATATTTAAGGCATTCGGGGTACATGTGATCCCACCCCTTTTACCCATAGTCCACCAGGGTTCCGTGTGTTCCAAAGTGAGGCTTGACACTCATTGTCCTTGTGTAGATCCAAAAGTTCAATATATATATAAAAAACATATATGTAACCTTTCAACACAGCAATTATTTATAGCAAAAAATGGCTACTACTACTCACAACCAGCGGGGTGTTAACCGTAATCTCTATTTCTCATATTTCCCGCTGGCCCAGGTTATCTGTGGAAAGGAAACACAGTGTAAGTAACAGTGGTAAAGTGTTTACAAAAAGCAAGATAAACTAAAATTCTCATTTAAACCCTTAGGTTGCACGGTTTCCAGTTTCCATATCCAGAACGCTTCCCTTTTGAGCAATGCCAGCTTCATCTCGTTCCCTTGTGGTGCTGTAATCTTTTCAAGGATTTGCCACCTTAATTGTGACACTGTATGTTTTTGTAAATAAAAGTGCTTTGCTAACAAAGTTTCTTTTTTGATTCTGTCCTTCTTTATATTTATCGCCGGGTCACACCCTTCCATTTCTGGTACATAGTTTCTAATCACACTTTTGTGTTCATTTAACCTTACCCTACACTTCCTTGAGGTTTGTCCCACATATCCCAGTCCACATGGGCATTTTAATAAGTAGATAACCCCTTCTGTATTGCAAGTGGCAAAACATTTTAGACCTATGGGGAAGCCTTTGTTGGGTCTAAAATGTTTTGCCACTTGCAATACAGAAGGGGTTATCTACTTATTAAAATGCCCATGTGGACTGGGATATGTGGGACAAACCTCAAGGAAGTGTAGGGTAAGGTTAAATGAACACAAAAGTGTGATTAGAAACTATGTACCAGAAATGGAAGGGTGTGACCCGGCGATAAATATAAAGAAGGACAGAATCAAAAAAGAAACTTTGTTAGCAAAGCACTTTTATTTACAAAAACATACAGTGTCACAATTAAGGTGGCAAATCCTTGAAAAGATTACAGCACCACAAGGGAACGAGATGAAGCTGGCATTGCTCAAAAGGGAAGCGTTCTGGATATGGAAACTGGAAACCGTGCAACCTAAGGGTTTAAATGAGAATTTTAGTTTATCTTGCTTTTTGTAAACACTTTACCACTGTTACTTACACTGTGTTTCCTTTCCACAGATAACCTGGGCCAGCGGGAAATATGAGAAATAGAGATTACGGTTAACACCCCGCTGGTTGTGAGTAGTAGTAGCCATTTTTTGCTATAAATAATTGCTGTGTTGAAAGGTTACATATATGTTTTTTATATATATATTGAACTTTTGGATCTACACAAGGACAATGAGTGTCAAGCCTCACTTTGGAACACACGGAACCCTGGTGGACTATGGGTAAAAGGGGTGGGATCACATGTACCCCGAATGCCTTAAATATGTTTGTAGCACTTTAGTTTGTATCCTGACGAAGGGAGGGTTAATCCCCCCCGAAACGTTGATGCACAGGTGGTCACAATAAAAAAACAGGGGATGCTCCCCACCTGCAATATATTTGGTGTCCGTGCGATTCTCTTTCTACTTTCCACTGAATGTTATGACGTGTGCTGACCGTCTGAGAAATCTGCACCACCTAAGCAGGAACATCAAAGGAAAGGTGAGAGGTGCGGCTTTACATACATACAGAACACATCTACCTGCATACCTCACACTATGGAACTGGAAATAGAGGTTTATCTTGTGACGCTGACGCTTTGCAGGCGTGTGTTGAGATGATTGTACACACTTTTATGCATTCTATTTTGTTCTCTCCATGGCTTTAGAAAAGTGTGCACCGCCCTGGTCTTGACCATAAACTTGCAGCTTTGCTTGTGATTCTCTATGTGCTGTCAGCCTGCTGGTTACCCGGACAGGAGGGGGAGGGTGCCTCTGCTCACACTGAGCTTTTTTTAAACTTGTTAATTAACACTGCCAGTCTTGTCTCTAGGGTGCGAAATAGAGACGGAGGAAAGAGCTCACAGAGAAGGCCTTGCTTTTAGTAGAAACACCAATTATCTGAGGCTAGAAGAAGATATTATCAAACCAGTTGACATCCAGAGGCCCTCTTTGTTGGCATTTGAAACAGCTTTGAACCTATATTCTAAACTTGTACCTACCTATATTCTTCCTTTTGGACACAGATGAAATACCACTATGTATGCGAAGAAGTGGGTTAAGTACAATTGTTTGTGCTTTTGCTCAGAATTCTTTGTGCACACCACAATTTGTATGTGCGTAAATTATTATTTCAGCAGACACATCAAACAGCTTCAAAGACAACAAGATACTTGCATAGTCAGTGGCATAGCAAAGGTAAACTTGACCCAGTGCAAAATTTATGCCATGGCCACACCTTTGCACCAGCCCTTCTTCACTTCACTTAAAACACTCTTAGGTCCCTGGCAGACTTCTCGTCCCGATGCTTCGCAGAAGGCCTCGTGTCATCATCATCATGTCCTTTGTTTATTGGCTATGGAATTAGGTTAGTTCAGTTACCCTTGCATAAAATGTGAGGTTCGGAGATACCTTTTAGCAGAGCTGTTTAAATGGAAAGAGAGATGTATTCGTGAAATATGTCCTTATGTGCATTGATCTTTGACATCACTAAATGACATATGTGAGTGTACCTAGGTGCTTGCTCTAGAACAGGGATCTGCATCCTTTTTAACCCGTGAGCAATATTCAGATGTTAAGAGTTGGGGAGCAACACAGGCACGAAAAAGTCTCTGAGGTAACAAATAAGGGCTATGATTGGCTACAGGGCAGCCATCAGGGGGGTACAGGGGGGAGAGTTGTAGGGGGCCCTGAGGGTAAGGGGGGCCCTGCCACACCACACTTACTTGATTAGCCGGCCCCCCATCTTTCTGAGAGCTGCTGACTTTGGGAAGGCATGGACGTTTAAGGGGCCCTGGCCACCAATTTTCTTATAATGTGGGGGGGGCCCTGGCCACCAATATTTTTTACTCATGTGGGGTCCTAGCCACCAATATTTTTAAATGGGGCGGCCCTGGCCACAAATGTTTTTTTTATGGGGGGCCCTGACCACCAATATCTTTTTATTTTTCATTAACATGTGGGAACCCTAGCCACCAATATTTTTTTTGTTTTTTTTACTGTGTGGTGGGGGGCGGACCTGTGGGGTGGGGAGGGCGGACTCGTAGGTGAGGCTTGCGGTGGGCGCAGCCCAGGGGGCCCAGGAAATTTTGTCGTATGGGGCCCTGCGATTTCTGATGGCGGTCCTGATTGGCTATTTGGTAGCCCCTATGTGGACTGTCAGCCTACGGTAGGCTGTGTTTGGCAATACACCTGGTTTTTATGCAACCAAAACTTGTTTCCAAGCCAGGAATTCAAAAATAAGCACCTGCTTTGAGGCCACTGGGAGCAACATCCAGGGGGTTGGTGAGCAATATGTTGCTCACAAGCTACTGGTTGGGGATCACTGCTCTAGAATATATGTGGGTAATAAAAGGGATCCAGAACACAGCAAGGCTTTTAAAGGCCAAGGAACAGCAAAGTCATTGGGGGCTCAAAATTGTTAGCACCCCCAGTGACTATAATCTCTTACCCTATACAATGGTGTAGTGTTCAAACCAGCTCATGGTACAAAGTAGGTGAATTCTAACTTTCTGGCACCCCACTGACTTTTACATTTCCTTGTTCATTTGTAATGAGCAAAATGTATTGTATTGGCTCTATAACCAAACCTTTGTTTTTAGATATATACTTAAGAACCATTAATGGGGTTTACATAACTTTAAACTAATCGCAATCTTTTTGTTGAGAAATAAAACCAATTTTTTTTTTGTTAGTTACCCAGCACTAAGCCCTCACAGTGTATATGGCGGTATTTCAGCTGCATCCTTTGTGTCTGCAGATCTTTCAGGTGTACACCTACCTGTAGGCTTTAACTTTCTCTGCTCACAGCTTCACTATTGTAGTTTTTATAAACAAGCTGATGTGTAGCCATGGCGGCAGCCATTCAAGCACAGAATACACAGTCGATAACAAATATGTTCTTAAGAATCCCATTGTATATTACAGGGCTTATCTGTTATCTGCTGTGTAACCTGTGCCTTCTCTCATTTTTAAGTTTTGAATGGCTGCCCCATGGGTACACAGCAGCTTGTGTACATACTATAGTAGAGATTCTGAATCAAGCACACCAGTTGTACCAGTGCAGAGCAACAGTGCATTATATTTTCATTACTTTAAAACACTTATTTTTTGGTGTTACTGTTCCTTTAAATGGCTCTGGGGGGAGGGGGAAGCAAACTGCTAGGCATAATCTTTAACCTGGGGAAACCGTGAGAGAAAGAGTTAAACCCTAAAGCATGTTTTGTTATTGTTTTGTTTTTTTTAACGTAAAAGAGAATTTATTTAAAAATGTCTGTTTTGAAAGCAGTGCTAGTATTCCATAGGGCCGATAGCAAATGTAAACAATACTCCATCCAATAGAATACACTCTAGGCTCACATTACTGCAAGAGTTGATTCTCCATGATCTGGGAGGTTGAAAATCCATACACAATTTCATAAATATACTGTTTTTTTTTTTTTAATGCCTTTATGCCTGGTGCTGCATTGTGTATTTGGTTGCTGTTTTTTCATAGTTTGATAAATACACCTTACTATAATGATTTTAAGAAATAGGGGAAGGAAGGGTAGGTTCAGGTTAAAATTCAGGCCATATTTCTATATAGAAACAGTAACTTTAGGGCGGTGCCCTCAGGTCTTTGTACATAAAAAAACTTTAACCCCACCTCTCAGTTTGATGCAAACACATGCAACTAGGTCCTTAAACAGAGCTGAGGGGTTCCCCTGTCTTCTGCAAGAGGAGGGAGCAGTTACTGGTCCTGTGATGTCCTAAGAAATACAACTGTGTTTGTGTATGTCACATTTTTTTTTCCCTAAATGCACAACTCGGAAAAGTTCAAATGTTCATTCTTCCCATATTTCCTTGCAAAAAGAAAAATGCTTGGAAAAAGCATTTCCTCTGTAGTTTCCTGCTGAACAGACGTTCTAGTTGTGAATGATACAAACATCTATTGTCTGGAAACCCATTATCTAGAAATATCTGAAATACAACAATGCCATTTCAGTTAGGGAAGCATCAAATCCACTATTTTGGGATGAATCTTGAATCTTTCATGAAGGCTTTGGCCAAAATTCTGAACTGAATCAGAACTTGTAAATTATGTGTGTAAATTAGGGCAAAGATGGGTTAAAAAGAACCCTTTAAGTCACATGACTGTAAGGGTTCGGCCAGGAAATTCGATTCTGAATCATGCTGAAAAATACTCTACCGAAGATTCTATTGCGTTCAGGATTGGTGCATTCCTTATTCCCAACAAATAATTTTCAGTTTTAACCGATTCTGCTTTTTTTCTTCTATAATAAGCTACTACCTAAACTAACATAATCCACGTTGGTAGTAAAACAATTCTATCTTGTGTTTTAATGTTTAGAGCCTCAATGCACAGTGCTCCACATTATGCAGAAGCATCTTATCTGGAAAATCCCATACCTATAACATATAGTTTTTCTGACAGTTCTGTCGTGTACCTATAAAGTAGGAAAGGAAACCAGTGAAATTCCTGCAGTTTCAGACTTCTCTTATAACTCTCCCTGGTTTTAACTAGCAGTAATCATTAGGACAGACCTTGGGGCTCCTTTACTAGCAGAAATGCTAAATTACCCATATGACCAGTTTAGCAAGTTAGAAAATTAAAGATCACATCTGGTTGCTGTGAGCAACCACATAGGCACATTGGCAAATTTTGTACCTATTAGTACAAACAGTGTTTGTGGACGGTAAAAGGAAATAATTAAGCATATTCCCAGCTTGTAATGGAAGCCAATAGGACTGTATGGTTCTGTGATTACAGTCCACAGTACTAAGGGCAACCTCGCACATGCACCTCGCCAAAATGACCCTGGGAGAACTTGTGTTATGCTCCTTAAGATCAAAAAGGTTTGAAAGTTTTTGAGTTGTTGACTTGTTGGTCAATATTTATATTTTTCTGGATCTGACACTGTAATTTTTTATACAGCATCACAAAAGTTACTTATTTTGATATTGTCTTTGGATTTTGTAGAATAACATCATACTACAAGATCACATGATTAGTAAGAGTGGTTGGAAATAAAACATTATCATACTCTAACCCTATTTAATCCTGCAATAAAGGCCATAATATCTTAGTGAGTATATGCACACAATTTTCCTTTTAATTTAACTATATTTTATTCTCTCTACAGATTAGACTTCATCCATTGCAAGGGTTATCCTGAAATCATTCTACGTGAGACACCCTTCCCTCTGCTCTGCAGGGAGCAAGGTGTTCTTCTCTTCTGTTTAAAATGGTTTCCATCAGTTGCAGCAAACCTCTCCCTGGAGCAGATATTATTTCAAATGCTGCATCTCCTTGTGGCCTGACCATGGCAATTTCACAGTGGGAGGAGACGACAGTGCCCACAATAATGACGACTAATGACTGCTCTTCTACCAACTCTCTGGATGATCAGTTTAACAGCACTGTTGCCTTTAAAAAAGATGAGGGTGATGATTTTCTTCAAGAAGTTGGTCTTCAGGAAGACGTGGGAGGTATTATTTTCTCTCATTTGGTAAAGACTGTGGAGGATACAAAAGAAACCAGTCAGTCTACACATCTGAAAGTCCCTGATTTTTCAGCTGCTTTTCCCCAGGAATTTTCTCCAACTTTAGAGGAAATTGAAGAGTTTTTAAAGGACAACATGGATCTCATACGCGAGGAGCTGGGCGAAAACCAGCCAATTTCTACTGCGTGGCTTCAGAGCTGCAAAACAGGTGATCAGACTTCACCCACAAGTGAAATTTTCCCAGATGAGAAGGTGCCCACTTCAGAAACTTCCACAAATTCACCTTCCACAACTGGAACTATACCTGTTATCCTCCAGATTCAGCCAGTGCCTGGGACTTCCTCCCTAGCCCAAAGCTCATCTGGCACAGTGCGTGTGGCACAGCTGTTAATCAGTGTTCAGGGTCAGAGCTTGGCAATGTCACCCATCACAGGACCTGCTTCACCTGGGGACCAGAAGTATGTGAGGATTGCTCCACTTCCAGTAGCTGTCCGACCCCTCACACTGGGAGGTGTTTTTGTTAGTGAGGGGCAGCAAAGGACACAGAAGGGGGCAGCAGCTGTTATCAGGGTACACAAGTGTAGCCATCCTGGTTGTAACAAGATGTACACCAAGAGTTCACACCTTAAAGCACATTTCAGGAGGCATACAGGAGAAAAACCTTATGTCTGCACGTGGCCAGAGTGTGGCTGGAGGTAAGGAGTTTGTTACTGGTCAGTGTCTTTTATGGTACTGGGCAAATATTTACAATTGAATAAAACACAAACATTTATTTATAGTATCCAAGTGGTTGAAAATACACGTCAGTGGAGTTTAAGCTATTTTATGTCTATTTAAAAGATGTTGACCTCTTATTGATCCAGACACAGGTAAAAAAACACCATCTGAAGCCTCTCGCTTGCCTAAGAGGGAAAAAAAAATCCTTCTCGATTGTAGATGGATTGAACTTTAACTATAATGTAAACCAGTCTGCAACAGGGGCAATTGTTGTAAATAGCTTCCTATGGAAGAAGAAAGAACTACATAGGGATGCAAGGATTTTATCTAAACTGACAAACTATAAGCACTCCCAATATGGCTGGCAAATCAAGTGTACCTGTTCTCTACACTTAGAAGCACTTTTATCAAAGGTCAAAGTGAAAATTCGAATTTCTAGCTTATTTATGTGTACCTCGACTAGGGAATAGTCCAAATTCGATTAGAATTTGAAAAAATATTGAAAATTCGAATATCAAAATTTATCATGTACTGTATCTTTAAAACTTTGACTTTGACCATTCACCATCTAAAACCTGACTATTTTCTTTTTTAGCCTATGGGGGACCGCTTAGAACCTATTTGGAGTCAATTGGTGGACTTTGAAAAGTCGAAATTTTTTTTTGGAAAAACTTAAAATCGAATTAGATTGAATGTGCTGTTACTTTGATTCATACGATTCGAATTAGATCGGAAACTGACCTATTCTCCCGGAAAAAAAGTCGATCTTTTTGATAAATTCGATTGGTCTTTTTTAATTCGCATTTCGAAGTTATGAGAGTTTGGAAACACTCTCATTCCTTTGAAATTCGACCCTTGATAAATCTGCCCCTTAGTACTGAACAGATACAGGGAAACAGGTACACTGGA
Source organism: Xenopus laevis (assembly GCF_017654675.1). NCBI lineage: Eukaryota > Metazoa > Chordata > Amphibia > Anura > Pipidae > Xenopus > Xenopus laevis. Next base: position 66,649,827 of record NC_054373.1, read on the forward strand.
CAAAATGCTAGATACTTTAATAAAAATTAATTTGTTCACTCAGTCTATGGGGTATATTTATCGAAGAGTGAAGTTAAATATCGCCACAGCCCTCTAGAGTGAAATTCTGCCACTCTATTAATTTCTATGGGCTTTTTAAAAGAGTATTTTTCAATGGGTGATCCTTTGATAAATACGCTTTTCAAAATCCCATAGAAATGAATGGAGAGTGGCAGAATTTCACCCTTTGATAAATATAGCCCTGTGTATCCAGTAATAGGGGCATTATGAACAAAAATACTATGGATGTACATTTATATAATGCAGTCTAGATTCTGTATTAATTGTAACATTTATCAGTGTTTCAGTTTTCATATCTGTAATGGGAAAGTTTGTTTTCATGTTTTATTTCTTTAGTATACTATATATATCGCTTGACTTTGTTTTAAAATGGTTCTCCTTCTTTTTTCCATCATTCAGTCAAAGAAGTTGTCTAGTTACTGGGGGTCAGGAGAGCTGAAAGCATCCAAAGGACCAATTGCAAAATGGCAGACTGTACTACTCTCTAGTCTACCTTAACTGTAACATAATCTATTCCTCCTATGGGTGCCTTTGCTACATTCAGTGCATTAGCTGGCTTGGTTGGGTTATGCTCTGTTGAATTGGTCTGTTTCAGGTAGAACACAACCAAAGGCATAAGAACTTTTTTTTTATTATTGTTTCTTTATTATCATTGTCCACAAGGACCTTTAGTTGCAGGAAGGTGACATTGTTTCTTTGTCTATCTAAATGCGTTGTTTGTTTTTTTTTCTAAAGAGAAATTGATTGTATCTTACCGATACAGTTTTGAAAAGATTTCCACAGCAACGTGCAGACCTAAGAGTAAACAAACTATACTCAAACATGCAAGTGTATAGTCCTGAGAAAGCCAGGGAGCGTACGTGGTTATTCGTTGTATGCGCCAGCTCACCTAGGTTACTTATAGGAAGAGCAGTCATATGATCATTTTTTGATTAAACATGTGCTTGCTGTGGAATGTTCCAGTCAAGCCAAAAGCAGAGTTTTTTTCTTGCATTCCAAGGATCTCTCTATAGATTTTTGTAACACGGTAGAATATGACCTCACACCTTTTACCCAAGGGCTATTGTGGATACAAAATCAACCAGAAAGACCCACTTTGGTGTAGCTAGCCCTGTTAAGTAATGGGGCAAGCTATATCAGTACTTTGCTGTGGTTCTCAGGGCAGGCAGAGGAGACAAACTTTCAGCTTGTCAGGCAAAGTGTGATGTTGCCAAAGCTTTACATTCAATATTGGCTATAAACGAGCAAGGTTATACCTGCTAGCAGTACCCATGTTGTGCCGGTGTGTTCTGTTTCTACGTTGCTTCTGAGGTTGCCAAATTCCTCTATCACCGAGCACCTGGGATTCGTGTTTTTCTGGACGGCCAGGGTGTGCGAGTGTAAGTTCTTTCTTTCTATAACTGGCATTGCACATACACAGAAGTGCCTTTTGTCAGTGATCAGCTAATATCTGCAGAAATAGCTGCAAGCGGTGTTCTCTTTGAAATATCATCTCACAATCACCCTACTGGCTGCAACTTGGTTGCAAGAATACTGGTACACTGCATACATTTCACAACATTTTTGTGTCTGAGAGGTTTCCAGCTCAGTGCGCAGGATGACCCACAAATGAACCCCAGGATTCAGTTGTTTGCACTGGTAATAATTATGGGGTGAATCTGAGCATTTTGTCACCTGGTTTCTTTTGTGATATTCTGTCCCCTCTTTAATCTGCTGTACTTGTTCTGCAAAATCTAGACATTTTTCTGTGAAGAAAACATTGTCGAATTACTTGCAGTGTGTGTGTATATATGTGTGTAGATAGAGAGATAGAGAGAGAGATATATAAATATATAGATATATATAGAGATAGATATACTTGAACTACATAAACCTATGCCACAACACTGATTTGAACCTAATTGTTGCAATCTAAAATTTTAAACTGATCATGTTACATGGACAGCAGATTATACAGGCACATGATTTATTATCTGGAAACCTGCTGTCCAGAAGGTTCCTAAATATCCTGTCTGAATGAAATATTCAGCATTTATTTTACTGATTTTCTTTTTTCTGTATTGAGTCTGACATTTGTTCTTTATGGTAACTAAGCTAGCTGTGTTAATATTTATATATTTTTTTAAAAATAATTTTTTAGGTTTTCCCGCTCTGATGAGCTGTCCCGACACAAGAGATCCCATTCTGGAGTGAAGCCATATCAGTGTGTGGTGTGCGACAAGAAATTTGCTCGTAGTGACCATTTGTCGAAGCACATGAAGATTCATCGAGGTCAGAGGGTTGGTGGATCTCGGACACCCCGTGCTAGCACTTAACCTATCTTCGCTAGTAATTTTAACTGGACACTGTGAAAATATGGGTTTTCCCAAATATAAGTCCTAGGTCCTCCAGATGATTTGGGTATGTGGACCTGAAGAAGCAGGCTTTTGGTTAGAGTCTATCTAACCTCCTTCGACACTGGCTTGGCATGGAAGAAGTTTAAAAAGACATTTTCCTCAACTAATTCTTTTTTTAAAATTTTTTTGCAAATGTCTGAAAAAGCTGTGTGTGGAGGTGGCTTTAAAATGAATCCCTGTGGATCTAAAACTACCTCTTCTTAATGACTGTTACATGCAACAACTTGGGCACTGGTTAAAGCCCATGTCTGTTCACCAAACATCTAACCTCTTGAACAATAGAGATGCTATGTGCACAATCCTTCTGAGTTAATGTCCATTGGCCGAGGGTATTGCATTGACATAATGTTTACTAGGTTTGGTGTAATATAAAATGTTGGTCTTTTAGAGGCTTCCCAGGGACTGTGGGTACCTGGTTCCTAAAATTTCACACTTTGTTCTTAAATTTTAGGTTATATTTAGTCAATATTTTAAACATGCACTTCTTTCCGGCTCCTTAAAAGTCTCTGAGAATTCAAATGATATAAATAAGTGTGATGATTCCTCCCTCCTGCCTGCCTTAAAGTGGACCTGTCACCTACACATAAAAAACTGCATAATGAAAGTCCTTTCCAAATTAAATATGGACCCCAAAAAAAAATTTCATTAAAACATCCATACCGGTTATAAAGTTGTTTAAATATCTAAACTGTCAATCAAATATTACCTGCCCCGCCTCTATGCCCGTGGCATAGAGGAGGGGCAGTCAATTACTTTCACTTTCCATTCAGCACTTCCTAGATGTCACTGCTCTCCTGACATTCCCCCTTCCCTCCTCAGGCTCTATAATTGTGTAAGGCACTGCACATGGATATTAGGTCCCTCATTCTGGTTCATACACAAGATTTTGGGGTGATACAAAATTTCCCTTAATAACCGTGTCCACAAAATGGCAGCTGCCTGCTTGCTGTGATTGTATAATTCCAAAACAGAAGGAAACACAATTTAAATGATAAATACAGTGTAAGTAAAGTTTATTTTGCTCAACTAACATGATAGAAAAGAATTTGAAATTATTTCTTAGGGTGACAGGTCCCCTTTAAGATACTCATACTCGCATGTATAATGGATGTACTGCTTACAGGATTTAGTTGAATTTTAACACTTTTTGCAATATTCAGAATTTCAGATCCTATGTGGTCGGCTAAACCCTAATATGATGTGGCAATATAAATAAATATATAACTTTTCTTGATTTTACTCTTAATCCTGAATTTGCTTTTCTATTGAGCCAGAACCTATTGAATCCAAATTTACGCTATTTTCTTTCTTTATCTTATCGTCTTATCATTTTTAATATTGTATAATTGTGTGTCAGTTTATGTGTAGCACTATGCATATATAATGCCTTTGTTTTCTTTTTTTCCCCCCCAGACATACATAAATCTATATACGGACATAAATAAAAGCACTTCTTAGAAGTGGAGAATAAGAAATTCAGCTCTTAAATGTACCGGGAGTGGCTTTTTGCCACCCCTGGTAACCTATCTGGCGCTACCGCCTAAGGCAAGTTTTTCTGCTCTCCTCATGTGCGGAGCTCCCCTCAGCATTTCCCCAATAGTGATTTTGAATTCCTGCATTTTTATTTATGTAACATGAATGATTGCTAGCAAATTCTCTGTAATAGGGTTGAAATGTTGCTCATTGTTTTTGTAGCCAAACTTATACCACCCAACATTAAGTTAGAAAAAGGAGAGAAAAAAATAATTTATGCCACATCCCCATCCACCCCCAACCCCCAGTTATTGCCTCAGTGTATCTGAAACCACACACAGCCCCACCCTTTTGTACTCTGTTAATCTTCGGGAGGTACAGCAAAACTGACTAAACGTTACTAATTCTGATATTTAAAATGCTATTAGAGATGAAGCAAGTTCAACGTCCGATTACTTCTCGGTGCTGCTATAGGCTGTCAATGGATTTTGTGAAATCTAATCAAGAACTGTTTTTATTTCCATTTTATTTGCTTAGGCTTTTAACACTATGAGCATTTTCATATTGAGCCAATCAATAATGACACCAATAATCACCTCTACATTTAAATTACAAAAAATGCACAGTTTTATTTTCTATACTGATGAATACTGATTCCTTTGAACTGTATGGATGCCCAGCTAGAAAATAATCCTACTCCCACCACAGTATTTACTTGGTACAAGTGATTACTTGGTACTATAGTTGAGGGCACAGAATGCCGAGTACATGAAACTAGCAAGGAATTTTACCTTTTATATTTGAATGTGATTTTTTGGGACTGTGTAGATTATATTTTGGGATCATGTAATTATGATCATAAAATACACCCAATCATGACTCAATATAGGCATATCCTTTCTGCTCTGTCATCATCAGCTCTCAATAACGGAAATATTACATTCTAATTGCTTATCGATGATGAGGCACCATATTTTTCAGATCCTCCTGTTATAGAGTCTTTCATCTGGTCTGGTATCCGCAGAATACCTGCAAAGCAGTCAGGTTATGGAATAAAAGTCCCAGATTCCCTGACCATACAGGTGGTCTGCAAGTACCCTGCCTAGATACCCAGGCTCGCAATCCTCCCCCCTTCCTGTGCGAAAAAGTAATTTTTTTGGGTATGTCCCAAAGCAGCTGGACCACCAGTTACAAACCAGATCAGTTTTATGGTACGGTGTTTAAAGAAAACATCACTGTAATTGAACTGTGCATGCATTTCTGTGCTTTCATATCTAACATTGTTAAGCAACATTGTTTTGTTTTTTTTGTTTTTTTAAATCGTACTTGATCCAACAAAGTCTAGTGAGGTTCTAGAAACTTACTGTATATTAGAAGATATTTCAGTGATAATGAATTTATTTTTTCTCTCTTATGTCTGTAAATATTGTTTTTATAATGTTCATAAATACCTGTAAAGTGACTGCAATAATCAAGCAAATTGTTTGTGGGAAGTTTTGTGATATATACATATATATTCTGCTTGTCAGTATTACATCTAGGCCACAAAACTGGGAACAAAGCAAAGCTTGTAAATGTGCTTTGCAACAACACGGAACTAACCATAACAGGAATCTAGTCGCTCTCCCCACTATATCAAATGTAGGCAAGGGACACCACCTGTGCCCCTATATATTGGTTATTAGTTATTGAGTATAGATTTACTGTAAACTGTCAAAAATGGTCCATCAAAAAAATGACTGGTTCTAACACTAGGTTGTAATGAAATATCCATCAGTTGACCTTTTTAACAAATTGCCTTTCTACCTAAATTGAATTACTTTGTGCTATAGTATATCTATAAACTGAATAATAAATGAAAAAAAAAGTGAAGGATCTATGTTTTATAGAAAACTATTGTGTTTATGATCTACAACTTAATCATGTATCTGGGGCTTGACACATTAAGGGAAATGTCTGTTGGTGGTACATTACGGGAGTTATCTCTCTCTCGTGTATTCATGTACTTTAGTTATAGTTCAATTATTGGAGGGAATATTCCTGAGATTTTGCATTTTTCAACATATTTGGTAACTGGAAACCAAACATGATGAATGCAGCATGATTTATTTGTGGAGAGGGAAATGGGCTGAGTCTAATATGCAAACATGGCACAAGGCATTTGACTCCGCACTAGTGTGCTATTTTAATTTACAGTCCATTTGTCATTGTAGACACAGGCTCAGCTGTCATCCCACTTTCACTGCAGAACATGCAACACCTCAAATAATCTGCCTGTGGCTTTTATATGATAGGCAAGTGGGCATCTTTTTTAAAGAAGAAACAAAGACACAATTGCCTTGACTTTATTCACTCAAAAGAAAAAACACATGAGGGAGCACGTTTTAATATGACAGAGGTCAGTCTACCCAGACATGTCAACTCTTGCCACACATGTCTTTGTCAGCTATTTTTTTATACACCTACACCTACCTACCTTGGCAGTCTGTGAGTTCAGTACTTTCACCTGACTCCACACATAGTACACCCTCGTGTCTCACTCTCAGGGGCAGATTTATCAAAATGTGTGTTTAGAGCTTAATAAATAAAAGCTCACCCGTGTTCTATTCATTCCTATGGGATTTTTAGACTTGTATTTATCGATGGGTGGAAGTTAGAATTCCGAATGTACATAGGAATAAACCGCACACCGCAATTTTTCTCCTGGTGCTCAGTGATAGGGAAATCAGCAACCCCTTATTCGGTAATTAGAAGAAGGTCACCGGCACACAAGGATAATATTTAGCAGGTCAAGCCCTTGCAATTTTATTCAGTGCATGGTGCAATGTTTCTGGGACACACCCCTTTGTCAAGCATGTGATTGTGTGGTGCAGAAGGCATTTAAACATTTGCTCAGAGTTAATTAACATATTAATTAATTAGTAAAACATGAAAAACCTTTCCATCCAATAGGAGTTTGAAAAAAAGTCCAAAAGTCTCTTAATTCCACAGTGATCATACTGGTGTGGCAAAAAAAATGTACCTGTCTCTGAAGGTTAATCAAATATTGCTGGTCATCTAAAAGGAAGAGGAAATTACATTAACACATGTTGTAGGTATCGTATCATAAAAAACAGGACATGTTTTATTCCTCATTTATACCTTTTGGGGATCTGTTTTGAAGTAACCAGATCCAGTAACATTCTCTCTGTGAGAGTAACCTCTTAACATCCTGCCCTTGTTTAGCCTTTACTTTCTCCAGGATTTGACAACAAAGTTGCGCCACCTGATGGCTGTGTGTAAAAAAAAAAAGTCTGGCCAATAAAGTTTCTTTTTTAATTATTGTTTTTCCAGTGTCTTTCTTATCCTTGTTTGCAATAGCTTTACTGGGTATTGGAGGTGGCTGATAATTCAGAATTGTGGATTTATGTCTGGCCAACGTATGTCTGGCCACAGGGGCATTTCAGGCAGTAAATCACATTACTGGTATCACATGTAAAGAAACCTTTAACAACATGTTTGGACCCTTTTTGTGGGTGAGTGACCGAATTACCAGGAACAATACCATTACAGTGCCCACAATTCCTACAAGAAAATGTACCCTGTGAGGTAGCAGATATAGCACTTCCCGTTTGGTGTGTGGGCCTAGATTTAACCAAATCTCCAATGCTTTTTTCCCGTCTGTACGAAAATACTGAAATAACTGCCCGTTTTTAGCGTCACTGCTCAATAGCCCCCAATATTTGAACACAATGTTACGGCAGACTTTTGAATTAGAGTCAAACGATGACATAAATGTTATTCTATTGGACTTATTTACATTGGTGTTACCTTTCTTGAGTAATTGTTTTCTGGGGATAGAACGTACTTCCTCCTTATGTGTATATAAATTTTTCTCCTCGTACCCTTTTTCTATAAATTTATGTACCATCTGAGCCGAGGCCGTGTCATACAATTCATTTGTGGATGCTATGTGTCTGAGACGTAGCAACTGACTCCTAGGTCTGTGGGCTTGGTATACACAGAAGTGAAAAACGTATGATTAGCATATTTAATGTCAACATCCAAGAAATGTAACTCTGTTGGATTAGTCTCTAATGTAGAATGTACATTATTTAAATATCCCAGGAACTCATTTAGTTTTTCTAGTGTGCCAGACCACAGAAAAAACGTATAATCCATGTAACGCATGTAAGCATGAATGTACATTGAAAAATCTGTATTGGAAAAAATACGATTTTTTAAAAAAAATCCATGTAGATGGTTCCATACGCCGGTGCCATGTTGGCACCCATGGCGCAGCCCTGTAGTTTTAAGAAAAACTAATCTTTGAAATGAAAATAATTTTTAGTCAAAACATTTTCAAGCAAATTGCAAACAAAATTGTGTGATTTGGCAAACTTCCCTGGGATAAGTACATCCAAATGCATTCAATGCCTTCATCATGGGGTATTGATGTAAATAAGTCCTTAACATCCAAGGAACACAGAAAGAATTTCCCAGATGGTACAATTATGTTCTTTGACCTGTTAAGGAAACCTGTGGTGTCTGTTAGACAAGGCTGTGACCTCAACAATATATCAATGTATATGGCAATTGGCTGCCAGATTGACCCAACATTGGAAACAATTGGTCACCCTGGGGGGTTTGTTAATCTCTTGTGAATTTTTGGGAGAAAATACACATGGGGGAGCCCTTGGGTGTTCATTTATAAGTAACAGAGATCTCATCAGTGATTAACCCTTCCATCACAGCTGAATTCAATAAAATATTAATTTCCTTTTTATATTTCCAAGTGGGATCTCCATTCAGTTTTTTGTAATGGGCACTATTATCCAGTTGATTTTTGTCTTCCAAATAATAATCTATCGTATTTAGAATTATAATCCCTCCTCCTTTATCATCTTTTGTGATTGTTATCGTCTTATTTTCTTGTAAATTCTTAAGGGCCACTTTTTCTTCTGGGGACATATTCTTTTTTTATGTGTTTTGGCTGCTTATTGAAAATGTTATTCATTTCAAGTGTAACTATAGACTCAAATGCATCTATACAGGAGTAATTGCCTGGGGGGAACAAATTTACTTTTAGTACCCAGTTTATTCCGAAGCGATGTTACACTAGGGTCTATAGTACCAGTGCTCTGTCTATCAGCAAAAAACACTTTCAGTTTTAAAGGAACAGTAACATCAAAAAATAAGTGTTTTAAAGTAATGAAAATATAATGCAGTGTTGCCCTGCACTGGTAAAACTGCTGTGTTTGCTTAAGAAACACTACTATTGTTTATATAAATAAGCTGCTGTGAAGCAATGGGGGCAGCCATTCAAAGGAGAAAAGGCTCAGGTTACACAGCAGATAGCAAATAAGCTCTGTCTATCTAATGGTTTTATCTGTTATCCACTATTTAACCTGTGCCATATAGCCATTTTTCAATTTCCGCCATTGCTCCACAGCAGCTTGTTTATATGAACTATAGTAGTGTTTCTGATGCAAACATCAGTTTTAGCAGTGCAGGGCAACACGACATGATATTTTCATTACTTTAAAACACTTAAATTTTTTGGTGTTACTGTTCCTTTAACGATCTAATAAAGTGAAAAAGATCAATAGAAAAATTACAGGTGCTGTATAAGAAGGAACGAAATTAAGGCCTTTTTCCAATACGGTCAGTTCATTAGCAGAAAGTTCACGCTGTGAAAGATTAAAGACCATATTTACCTGCGATTCAGTCTTTTTTTGTCGTAATGAGGGATCGCTCCATGGCTTGCTTTTTCCCCTTCTGGACTTGCGGTGTCTTTTGGGCAGCCTTTGCCTAAAAAAGGAGCCGCAACACTTTGTGAAGAGGTAGGCGATTCCCATACACCTTCAGACGAATCCAATGAACCCACGTCAGATGAAGCCCCCGATACCTCCAACTGTCTCCGGGTCTGACGCCTCACTTGCTTTCAGGAGTACACTTCTCCTTTGCTGTAATCATGGGTATCCCGCACGAATTTGTGCAATTTCCTATGTAGCAGCTCTTCCTGTAGCCGTTGCACTTTTACCTCTATGTCCCGTAATGGCACCGGGTCCACCTCAGGTATAGCTCTGTACTCCTCCTCCATCACATGTAGTTGCTGTTTCAGGTCCTTTGATCCTGCCTGCAGCTATTGTACTGTCAGGGTGATGAGGTTGAGACTGCAGCAATTCAAAATGCCTTGCCATTTCGTTAGGAAATCCTGGTTGTCCTTGAACAAGTCCTTGAACAAGGCCAGCTGTAGCTTGATTCTTAGGGTAGGACCAATAATCAATGTCGGATCAATGCTGCGACATCATGCGACAATTCTATTACTTACCTTATTTTTGTCGCATGTGACAAGTCGCATGCGTTTTGTTGCAGCATGTCGGATCGCAACAAAATTGCTTGTGGAGTCCAACCCTTAGGCCCCGGAATCATGCTACTGTGGAATTAGCGACTTTTGGACTTTCAAACTCCTATTGGATGGAGAGGTTTTTCATGTTTTACTAATTGATTAATTATATGTTAATTAACTCTGAGCAAATGTTTAAATGTCTTCTGCACCACGCAATCACATGCTTGACAAAGGGGCGTGTCCCCAAAACGTTGCACCATGCACTGAATAAAATTGCAAGGGCTTGCCCTGCTGAATATTATCCATGTGTGGAAGTTAGAATTCACCATTTGATAAAAATGGTTGGAATGAATAGAACAAGGGTAATAAATATGGTTGGAATGAATAGAACATGGGTGAGTTTTTATTCAGCTATAAACTCACATTTTGATAAATCTGCCCCTCACAGTACCACCTGCATGCTTCAAGTGGCCTCTGCATAGCATATAATTATATAACATCTTGCAGACTTATTTGCATCTGACTGTAGCAACCTTTTGCAACAGAGCTGCACAAACATCACCATTCACACTGGCAATATTTTGTTCAGTTTTTAAGAGATTCAATGCAGTTTACCCCTTGTCACTGTACAATTCACACCGGCTAGTAAAACATTAATAGTAGGGATGCACCGAATCCACTATTTGGGATTCGCCCGAATCCTTGGTGAAAGATTCGGCCGAATACCGAATCCGAATCCTAATTTGCATATGCACATTAGGGTCAGGAAAGGGAAAAAGTGGAAAAAATCTTCTTTTGTGACAAAAAGTCACCTGATTTCCCTACCTGCCCCTAATTTACATATACAAATTAGGATTCAGATTCGGTTCGGCCAGGCACAAGGATTCGGCTGAATCCGAATCTTGCTGAAAAAGCCCGAATCCTGGCCGAATCCCGAACCGAATCCTGGATTTGGTGCATCCCTAATTAATAGTGGGGGTAACATCCCTTTACCTCAGGCGTAACACTAAGTATCACAGCCTCACTATTGCTGTTACACATAGTACATTGTTCGCATAATTAAACAAATTAAGTCGCTTTTCAGGCAGAGGCCTTGCCAGCTCACTCAGCTAGGCTCTAGGCCTACTGCCCAAAATTTTCTTTGAATTTAACACAGTCATATGTTTAAACTCTAAAATATTTTCACCTTGAAATAAATTAAACCATTGCTTGGACTGGTGCACTCCAGACGTGTGAAATGTCTGCTGCAGGTTGCAGGGCTGAATTCTCTTTGACTCACAGTAACCAACTCTCTTTGCTTGACCTTCTTACCTCTGGCTGCTTTACCATTGGATGGGACACACTCACCAATTCTGTTGCATCTCCTTCATGGTTCTCTATCTGGCTTTTATCATTCTGCTTCATCTCTCACCTTTATTTGCTGTTGTACCTTTAAGACATCCTGTCTGTAGAACTCTCTATGTGGCATTCACTCTGTCTTTCTCTAAAAAACTATTGAGGACCTTCCTCTGCTCCTTGCAGCTTAACACACTCAGCAACAAGCTCAGCTGTTGGACTTTGCTTTGCCATCTTTTGCAGCTGTTGCAGAAACTTTGTATTGAACTTTTTCTACAACTCTCACAGATCCTGCAACATTCTGCAAAGCTCACATTTAAAGTGGACCCGTCACCCAAAAAAATTATTCAAAATCCTATTTTATCACATTAGTCAAGCAAAATTAACTTTAATTACACTGTATAAATTATTTGCATCTTGTTTCCTTCAGTCTGGGAATTCATAATTATAACAAGCAGGCAGGAGCCATTTTGTGGACACGGTTATTAAGACAAGCCTTGTATCATCTCAGAATCTTGTTTGTGCACCAGAATGGGGGACCCGATGTCCATTTCCATGCCCTGGTTACACAATTAAATGGTAAAGAGAACGGGGGGAATGTGGGGAGAGCAGTGACATCTAGGAAGTGCTGAATGGAAAGTGAAAGCAATTGTCTGCCCCGCCTCTATGCCTAGGCATAGAGGCGGGGCAGCCAATATTTGATTGACAGCTGAGATTTTTAAATGAGTTTACAACAGCTATGAATGCTTTAATAAAAAATAGAAATTGGATTTCATGTTTAATTTGAAAAGGACTTTTATTATACAGATTTGTGTGTCTGGGTGACGGGTCCACTTTAATAATAGGCATATATACCTACAGACTTTCTACCAGTCTTTGTGCAACTGCATCCACCAGTTGCCATATCCCTGCTCCTGTTCCTTTAAAGGAATTGTTCAGTATAAAAATAAAAACTAGGTAAATGGGATAGGCTGTGCAAAATAAAAAAATGTTTCTAATATAGTTAGGCAAAAATGTAATGTATAAAGGCTGGATTGACTGTATGTCTAAAATAACAGAACACTACTTCCTGCTTTTCAGCTCTCTTGGTTTCCACTGACTGGTTAACCTGGTGACCAAGCAGTAACCAATCAATGATTTGAGGGGGGGCACACGGGCCATAACTGTTGCTTTTGAATCTGACGTGAATGCTGAGGATCAACTGCAAACTCACTGCACTCACTGTCCTATGTGGCCCCCCTTATAGTCACTGACTAACTCAGAGTTACAGAGCTGAAATGAAAAGCAGGAAGTAATGTTCTGTTCTGTTAGACATCCAGTCACTTTAGCCGTTATTCGTTACATCTTTGCCTAACTAACTATGGTAGATATAGTAGATTTTTATTTTGCAGAGCCTATTTGCCTAGTTTTTATTTTTATACTGAACTGTTCCTTTAAGACAGCTCTCAAAGAATAGCTAAAGCCCATGAAAAAACAGTAACATTTAATAGTTTCTTAAAGGCAATAGTTACTAGCTCATTTGACAGTAGGTAGCAGGTGTTTTTCTTGGAATGCAGTGTTCTTCTTCTGCCATGCAAATTGCTTTTTGTTATGACCAAATAACTAAATTTTTGTCTCATCAGTCTAAAGCACTTTGTTCCAAAATGACTGTGGCTTGTCTAAATGCGTCTGCATACATACAACAAGTTACTCTGTTTATGGTGTGAGTGCAGAAATGGCTTCTTTCTCATCACCCTGCCATACAGATATTCTTTGTGCAAATTGCGCTAAATTGTAGAACAATGTACAGATACACCATCTGCAGCAAGATGTTCTTGTAGGTCTTTGGAGGTGATCTTTGGGTTGTCTGTAACCATTCTCACAATCCTCCGTATGCCGCTTCTGTATTTTTCTTGGCCTGCCAGACCTGGTTTTTACAGCAACTGTGCCTGTGGACTTCCATTTCCTGATTACATTCCTTGTTGAAACTGACATCTGAGATAACTTTTCATAGCCTTCCCCTAAACCATGATACTGAACAATCTTTGTTGTCAGATCTGTTGAGAGTTGCTTTGAGGATTCCATGCTATCACTCTTCAGAGGAGAGTGAAACAGAAGCACAACTTGCAATTGGCCACCTTAAATAGCTTTTCTCATGATTGGACATACCTGCCTATGAAGTTCAAGGCTTAAGGAGCTAATCCAACCAATTTGGTGTTGACAGTAATCAGTATTGAGCAGTTACATGCATTTAAATTAGCAAAATTAAGGTAAAATAAAGGTACCCACATTTTTGCACAACCAGTTTTTTTCAAATTTGATTTATTTACATACAACTGAATACTGCTTCACTAAAAATCTTAATCTCAGAAAACACCCCAGTACTCCGATGTTCCTGGGAAGACATACCACTATTATCTTTTTTGTTGAAAGTGGAATAACTTATTATGCAGACTGAGAGGGGTTCCCAAACTTTTTCATATGACTGTATGTCTCTTTACATCTCTGCCACCATCAAAATACTATATGTGGGAGTTCATCTTCATATGGCATCACACAATATAACAATCACTCTCAGCTGCCTCCCAGTTACCTGGCTGAGAGGGAATATGAACCATTTCTCCACTAGGCATCCTCCTACAGCCCATATCACGTACATTGAATGTATACTTCCCTGTATATTTGCATGCCAAACAGATGTGTTTCCCAAACACACTGTCACAACACTATTTTCAACATATTTTAACTGGGTTTTTGTCAGTAAAGATAGTTTGTGGCTCTCTTGGCATCAACAGGATGTAACCCTTTCTATTATAACACACTGTTGCTGTCTAGATATAACTTATACATTTCTATAAGTGCTTTTACTTTTTGGTGTTAACTGACACTTTAGGGCAGAGACACAGACAACTGCCTGATTTTGTCCATTTGTACTTTTAGGTTTCAACGATGGACAAGATGCAGAGAACACCATCTCTTCTGGTTATGCCTCCGTGTAAAAAAATACTCTCTCATCTAAACTAGTGTTTCCCTTTCACTCTTCTATATAAGCTGTCATTAAAGGGGAAGAAAAGTCTAAAATAGAATAAGGCTAGAAATGGGGTATTGTGTATACTAAACATAAACATGAACTGAACTGCACCACTAGCCTAATCAAACAAATGATTTATGCTTTCAAAGTTGGCCACAGGGGGTCACCATCTTGTAACTTTGTTAAACATCTTTGCAAGACCAAGACTGTGCACATGCTCAGTGTGGTCTGGACTGCTTAGGGATTTATCAAAACAGCAGCTCCATGATCTTTGTCCCTGCAGCTGGAGCTGGAAACAGTAAAGGGGATGTAAAGGCAAAAATAAAATCCGATACAAATCTCTACACAGTCGCCGACTGCTCTACAGGCTGCTCTACAAAGCTGCTTGAGTTCTGCATGGTTGGGAAGTAAGGCGGGAGCTCCACCTGCTGTTCATAAGTATGATTGTTTCCCTGCAGAGCAGTTAGGGACCGTCTGACAATTCCTATCCACAGCAGTAAATGAAGGGAGAATTTCACTGCATACAGTCAGGTTTCTTATAAAAACAGTACACATTTTTAGCTAAAGTATATTGAAGATAGGTTTTTTTTTCATTAAAGAAAGTAAAATGGGATTTTTTTTCTTGCCTTTACATGCCCTTTAAGCAGCTGTCTGTCTGCACTGCTTTCCTCGTGAGGCAACTTCGGAAAACAAAGCGCTCCGAGTGCCATCCAGCCGGCGATTTAGAGTCTAGCAGGCGGGAAGGCAGACGATTGAAGAAGATGCGATTTGTCCCTGGGCAACAAATCTCCCCGAATCTCTACGTTTGTCTCTGCCCTTAACATTTTGTTGTAATATAGCACCATCCTCTGCAGGGGAGCTCTGGCCATGAGGCAAGGTGAGAATCTTGCCTCAGGCAGCACACAGTGGCCATTTACCAGCGGCTGCAAAAATACGCCTCTGGTAACTTTAAGAGCCGAATTTCAGTTTTTTAAATGTAAATTCGGCTCTTCTAGTGCAGCGAGCGCAATATCGCTCACTGCGCTAGCGATGCAGCCCCTCCTCCATCTACTTCTACACTAGAAGTTAGAGGGGCGGCAGCAGCCCCTGGAACGTACCTGATCCTCTGTCCTTTTAGACTATGAACTAAAAGAAGGTGCTATTAATATTACATGTTTATATGTTCTTAAAGCGCTGGTGTCACTTCTTAATCCACTGTGCCGATTTTAGAAGGAATGCATACCTCCCAACTGTCCCGTTTTTAGAGGGACAGTCCCTCTTTTGATAGCTCAACCTGCACTCTGCACTGAACAGCCAGAAAAAGAAACAAAATTTCTAACTTAATTGGCTTTTGGCAGAGAGCCCAGAACAGCCACAACAAAAGATAAGATACATTTGTAACAATTCAAATGTATCTAGATAAGCAATCTAGATAAGCAAATAAGTAATTGTAACAATATAAGATAACAGATCCCTTGGGAAAAGCTTAAAGGGCAATTCACCTTCATTAGCAAAACTGTAATAACTGAAAAAACCACAGAAATATGTTCAAACTTTTATAACCAGCTAAATTTTGTAAAATGAACATGGTAATTATCCGGTGTGGCCACAAAATGGGTGTGGTCAGAAAAATGTGTCCCTCTTTTTATTTCCAAAATGTTGGGAGGTAAGGGAATGGTTCAGGATGCATTGCAAATATGAATTATCTTATGTTTTAATCCATATCTTCACAGAGATTGCTAATCTATCATGACAGTCCCTGTGCCAGTGGAATTTACAAGATAAGGTCCCCCTCACATTCACAGAATGCCCTAGGGCAATGATAATGGAAGCCATGTTGACCACTCCCTGTTTTTAAACCACACCCACAGGCACATACAGGGAGCATAGGGAAGGCAGAGTATGGCACACACCGGAACCATAGGGCATGCAACCAAATGGTTGTAGCTCACTGCAGGGATATCACTCATGCATGAAAAATTTAAAACATACCCTTAAATCCATATGCCGCCTCCTTCCCTGGTTAACACAGCACCCCTCCAGCACATGGATAAACAACCCTAACAACAATTTCCAAATGCTGACAAACCCTACCAGGCTCATGTCCCATACGCAGCATAGGTCAAGCAGACACAGGGGGCATAGGGAAGGTAGATTATGGCACACACAGGGAGCATAGGAAAGGCAGAGTATCTTTGGGCTGGTTGTGAGACACAGACCCAGACTTTGGCAGTTATACAGAGCTGTCAGCAAATTTACTCTGTGAGCAAGCTTTCAGCATTCTAGAAACTGTGGCCCAGTACCTGCTGGAAGTGACGCAAAGCTCAAGTTTAGGGAAAAATATAGCTCTGCCTTCCTCTGTATTACATAGGAAATATTAAGTGCTAAATTCATTAACTTGCCTTTTTATTCTCTTTTTTATTCAGGTTGCTACTGTGCTTTTCCTGCCTTTTTTGGACCACAAATTAGGTGGTTCATCTGCCTTTCAACATCTGGGTTTCCATGGGTGGATTTTCAATAAGGCTAGACGAGGCTAAGCCTTCCCAAACCATCCTGGCACCTAATCAGGAAAGAAAAAAAACCTGCCTGTGACGCTATCTTTTCTCATTGTGAGACTGGTGCAGGGATAATCTATCATGCCTGCAGGCTGTCTCCTTCAAGTTTCAGTTCAGGTACAGCTAGGGATCTAATTGGCTGGAAGTGATCTTTGACCCTCCCTCCAGCGCCAGCCAGCTCATTTCAGATTTGAAGGCAAAACCAGCATCATGGAGAACTAGAGGGTGTCGTTTCTGAAGAAACCACGGGATGTTGGCTATGAAACGCTATAGGTGTCTTGCCCAGTCGCCCCCGGTGCCTAGAGAGTACACAAAGTCGGTAGAATCCGGATTAAAACTGTGAAATTTAAAGCCAATCCAATTTTACCATTGAAATCCATTCAAACAAACTGGCTATTTTTCGCTCCGCCCACTTTTAAAAATTTGCATCCCAGTCACCCCTTCACCAAATGGACCAAGTTTGAGCACTCTTACATTAACAGTGTAAGATTGACAGGAATTTAAATATTCCCATTGAATAGCGTTTGGTAAAATGTGATTGGCTGTCTTAAGCTCCGCCCAGTTTTCTGAATTTTAACCCCAGTTACCTAGTCATGGTCAGTGCCAAGTTTGGGGCCTCCGGTTTTAAAACTGTGAGAACGGCGGTAATACAAAATTTTACATTAAAGTCAAGAGGTGAAAACTGATTGGCTGTTTTTGGCTCCACCCACTTTTCCTAAATTTTGACCGCAGTCACCCAGTGAGTAATTGAGTCAAGTTTGGTACACCTAGCATTTAAACTGTGATAATAGCAGCAGTTTATCATTTTTCTTTAAGGTCAATGGCTGAAATCTGATTGGTTGTTGTTGCCCCGCCCCTTTTTTTCCTAATTATGAACCACAGTCACTCAGTGACTAACATTTCAAAGTTTGTGAATGCTGTGATTTAATGTGTAAAAATGGCAGCATTTTTATTTTTTTCTAGTGAAAATCAATGAATGAAATTCGATTGGTTGTTGGTGGCTCCGCCCACTTTTTCTAAACTTGAAGTGGAAACCCCCAGCGGCCACATTTGTGATATTCAAGGTCCCTGACATCAATACTGTGAGAATGGCAGCCTTCTTAATTGTTCCCATTAAAATCAATCAAAGAAATCTGATTGGCTGTCTTAAGCTCCGCCCAGTTTTCTGAATTTTAACCCCAGTTACCTAGTCATGGTCAGTGCTAAGTTTGGGACCTCTGGTTTTAAAGGAATAGTTCAGTGTGAAAATAAAAACTGTGTAAATAGATAGGCTATGCAAAATAAAAAATGTTTCTAATATAGTTAGTTAGGCAAAAATGTAATGTATAAAGGCTGGAGTGAACAGATGACTAATAAAACAGCCAGAATCCAACTTCCTGCTTTTCAGCTGAATAACTCTGAGTTAGTCAGCGACTTGAAGGGGGGCCACATGGTACATTTCTGTTCAGTGAGTTTGTAATTGATCCTCAGCATTCAGCTCAGATTCAAAAGCAACAGATATGACCCATGTGGCCCCCCCTCTAGTCTCTGATTGGTTACTGCCTGGTAACCAGGGTAACCAGTCAGTGTAAACCAAGAGAGCTGAAAAGCAGGTGTCCTGACTGACTTGTTATACATCAAATCACTCCAGCCTTTATACATTACATTTTTGGATAACTAACTATATTAGAAACATTTTTTTTTTTGCACAGTCTATCTATTTACCCAGTTTTTATTTTTACACTGAACAATTCCTTTAAAACTGTGAGAACGGCAGTAATCAAAAATTTTACATTGAAGTCAATAGGTGAAAACTGATTGGCCGTTTTTGGCTCCACCCACTTTTCCTAAATTTTGACCGCAGTCACCCAGTGAGTAATTGAGCCAAGTTTGGTACACCTAGCATTTAAACCGTGATAATAGCAGCAGTTTATCATTTTTAATTAAGGTCAATGGCTGAAATCTGATTGGCTGTTGTTGCCCCGCCCCTTTTTTTTCCTAATTGTGAACCACAGTCACTCAGTGACTAACATTCCAAAGTTTGGGAATGCTGTCATTTATTGTGTAAAAATGGCAGCATTTTTATTTTTTTCTATTGAAAATCAATGAATGAAATTCGATTGGTTGTTGGTGGCTCCGCCCACTTTTTCTAAACTTGAAGTGGAAACCCCCAGCGACCACATTTGTGATATTCAAGGTCCCTGACATCAATACTGAGAGAATGGCAGCCTTCTTAATTGTTCTCATTAAAATCAATCAAAGAAATCTGATTGGTTGGTTTTGGCTCCACCCACTTTTCTTAATTTTAATCCCAGTCCCCCAGTGACCAACTGTGCCAAGTTTGAGGACCCTGCCATTAACCGTCTAAGAGCGGCAGCAGTTTAACATTTTCCTATTTATTTGAATGGCTGAAATTTGATTGGCTGTTGTAGACTCCGCCCACTTTTGGTAAATTTTAGCCGAGTCACCCAGTGACCCACGGGGCCAAGTTTGGGAGAGCTCTAGCTTTAATACTGTGAGAATTACAGCTGTTTACATTTTCTCATTGAAGTCAATAGGGAAAATCTGATTGGTTGTTTGCGGCTCCGCCCACTTTTTTGGGTCCCCAAAATAGGACAGAATTTTTCAGCTTCACCCCATGACTAAATGACCCAAGTTTGGTGAGTGTAACTTCAAAACTGTACAAGTGGCAAAAGTTTCAAGTTTTCCAATGAAAGTCTATGGGGAAAAATGGGGTCGTCGGGGGGTCGCCACAGGGGCACGGAGGGTGGGATCGCTTAACAAAGCACAAGCAACCTATTCGGGTATGAGCCGAACAAGTGTGCAAAGTATCATAATTGTACTCCTAAACCTCTGGGAGGAGTAGCGTATAGAAAATTGCTAAATTTTCATTGGGCGTTGGTAGCTCCGCCCACTTTGGGGTGCCCCCCCAAAATACTTATTTTTATTCGGGGTGACATCAACAATATGTGGTCCGAGTTTGGGGACTGTATCTTCAAAACTGTAACGAGTGGCGGCGATTTGAAATTTTTCCCTGTCAAAGTCAATGGGAAAAAAGGGGTCGTCGGGGGGTCGCCACAGGGGCGGGGTGGGTGGGATCGCTTATTAAAGCACAAGCAACGTACTTTGCTATAAGAGGAATAAGTGTGGAAAGTTTGGCGCTTGCACCCCTAAAACTGTAGGAGGAGTAGCGTTTAGAAAATGGGGTTCGCCAATAATAATAAGAAGAACGAGCTGAACTCGAAGAACAGTATGTTGGCTATTTCATAGCCAACATAACGAGCTGAACTCGAAGAACAGTATGTTGGCTATTTCATAGCCAACATAATAAGAAGAAGAACGAGCTGAACTCGAAGAACAGTATGTTGGCTATTTCATAGCCAACATAATAATAAGAAGAAGAACGAGCTGAACTCGAAGAACAGTATGTTGGCTATTTCATAGCCAACATAAAAATATGTTAGGGGGTTCTAGAGGAGAGGATGGAATTTCTGTTGCTGAAGGTAATTTTCCTTCCCCCAAACTCTTGTGATAAGGAGTGCCAATCCCACGCTTTCTGTCCCTTGTTCCTAATTGTTACTTATTTTATCAGCTTCCTAACAATACTTTTATCTCATCTAAAGCTGGCCATAGACGCAAAAATCCTAGTTTAGTTCTGTCTGTAAAGCTTCTCCTACCACAGTAATATTAACTCTTCACATGCCCTAACCTGCAGTGCTAGTTTTTTAACTAACTAAATATGAAATATGTAAGTTAAACATCGGTTACAATTCCAATTACCATTACCTTCTTCTTCTGCTTCTTCATTCCAGCTTACAAATGGGGGTCACTGACCCCATCTAAAAACAAATGTTCTGTAAAGCTATACATTTATTGTTACTGCTACTTTTTATTACTTTTTTTCTATTCTGGCCTCTCCTATTCATATTCCAGTCTCTTATTCAAATCAGGGCATGGTTGCTAGGGTAATTTGGGCCCTAGCAACCAGATGGCTAAAACTGGAGGGCTGCTGAATAAAAAGCTAAATAACTCAAAGACCACAAATAATAAAAAATGAAAACCAATTGCAAATTGTCTCAGAATATCACTCAATATCATCAACTTTAATTTAAAGGTGAACAACAACTTTAAACTTGGATGCATTCTAACCTAATGCTGCTGCTTCTCATTAGATATAATGTATCTGCCAGATCAGTACCCACCTTGCTGTGTATGTATTCACTGGTTCCTTTTGATCAATTAGAGTTAGAAAAATGGTTGAATCTGATGGACATGCATGTTTTTCCAACCTAATTTACCATTTTACTATGTATTTGTATATTTTGTGCTTGGGGTGCGGAACCCACTACACTCAGGGACTTTTGAAGGGGAAAAACACAATTTGTACATAGAAAAATTGCAGGTTTATTATGCTGTGTACACAAAATTTGCCGAAAAAAATGGTGTGCAAAGTTGTGTAAAATTTTATCAAGCTGTGTTTTACTTTACCGCCGTGCAAAAGGCAGATTTTCCGCTGTTACTTTACACTGCTTTAGACCTTGTAAGTAAGTTCCAGTGGAAGTTGCTCAAAGAGCTTAAAAAATAACGCTATTTTTACACGTTTTTTCCCCCTGGAGATGTGTGGTGATTTATTCCCTTTTTTTTTTTTACACCAAATAATAAATCTTCCCCTAGCTGTTTGCCTGTAAAGAAGTGCTACCAGAGCAGGGATACAGTGATTCCAGTACTTGACTGCTATTAATTGAAAAGGTATTTTAGGGGGAAAAAAAGAAAGAATAAGAAAGAGATACCCGGGGTTTCCTTGGGAGACCCCCTTGGGGTGCCCAGGCCTTGTGCCTGCCCTTATATTTATTTGCCATCTGAGAAGCTTATTTTAAGGTAATATTGCAAATTCAAATGATTTAGCACATGATTTCTTCTCCAGTAAATCTGCCCTAAATTCACTTGGGGGGTTGAGTTCCACATGGCTTCATGCATATGAGCAGGCACGTTTCAGGGGCTGCTGCCGCCTGAGGCAGCAGCCCCAATGCCGCCCCTCCTCCGGCTCCGCTCTTCTAACTACCAGCGTCGGAGCGGGTGGAGGAGGAGCCGCATCGCTAGTGCAGTGAGCGCTATTGCGCTCGCTGCGCTAGAAGAGCCGAATTTCCGTTTTAAAAAACGGAAATTCGGCTCTTAAAGTTACCAGAGGCGGCTTTTTGCAGCCCCTGGTAACTGGCCACTCCGTGCCGCCTGAGGCAAGATTCTCACCTTGCCTCATGGCCGGAGCGGCCCTGCATATGAGCCCATACATTTACTGTATATGGTATTTATAAGAAGCCAACCCATCGCTATCAGCAGCATTAATAGTGGGCTTTTATCATTGAGTGGAATAATGTTTCATACAAATGGGAGAATACAGATAAGGAAATAAATGGGTAGTTCACCTTTAAATTAACTTTTACTATATTATAGGATGGCTAATTATAAGCAACTTTTCAATAGGAATTCGTTAATTTTTTTTTTATAGTTTTTGTATATTTGCCTTCTTGTTCTGACTCTTTCCAGCTTTCAAATAGGGGTCACTGACCCCATCTAAAAAAGCAAATGCTCTGTAAGGCTACACATTTAATGTTATTGCTAATTTTTTCAAATCAGCCCATGGTTGCTATGGTAATTTGGACCCTAAAAACCAAATTGCAGCAATCTGGAGGGCTACTCAATAACTCAAAAACCAAAAATAATAAAAAATGACAACCAAGTGCAAATTGTCTCATAATATCACTCTCTGCATCATACTAAAAGTTCATTTAAAGGTGAACAACCCCTTTAACTGTGACTTCATTTTGCCTGATTTTGTCCATTTGTACATTTTGGTTTCAACGATAGTCAAGGAGCAGAGAACACCAACTTCTCTGGTTATGCCTCCGTGTAAAGGGTCCTGCGAGGCCCGAAACGTTGCCATTTAGTTGTCTGCTCAAAACTAAGAGCCAATAAATTCACTTATTTAAACAACCATTTATTCTACAGTGTGCTGCAGTGTATTGGACTATTACATTGAATTTGGATTTAACACTGTTCAAGCACCTGATCCTAAAGGACTCATCACGCAAGGTTAGAGCACTACATTATTGTGTGGAATCTTCTATATAAGCTGTCTTTAAACAACTGTCTGTCTGTCTACACTGCTTTCTTTTATACATATAGATGGGAGCTGCCATACCATTTGTCTCTGTGCAGATAGAACTGGCATCCAGGGAATCCAATCACTACATTTATTTCCTTTTTCAGAATAAAATGCCTTCATTCCTGGCATGTTTGCCCTATAGAAACCCCAAACCCCTTTCTGTCTGTATTCTCCTCAGAGCCAGACTGACTGTGAGCAGCATTTAAGACCCATTTAGTATTCTGTCCCTAATGCTCTTTCCTTTCACTTACAGATGCTGTACTCTGTCCTGGAAGATTTCAGGGCGGAAGATACGGATTTCGAGGCCCTTACCTCTTATTATGGTAAAACCCTATATTATTTATCCGTCCCTATGTTTGCAGCGTTAGTTTTAGTATATGTGAATTATTTTCCCCTTTTAGGAAATCAAATAAGGAGGCAGCATCTTGAGTATATGCGGCTGCGCCCTTGTTCATATCACCTGACAGGGAATCCCACACCCTCATGGCCCTCAGCATACTATTAGCAGCACACATACAGGTATAATCATAACTGTCTCCTTTCATTTACCTTTGCTCCTATCCTTGTGCCTCCCTTGCACTAGTAGACTGTCCAATGGCACCTTTGCCAGCTTGGCATGATGATCTGGGAGAAGGAGAAGAAGCTGCAGGAATCTGCTGGGTATGTACTTTGCAATTAAAACTTTCAATTACTGTTACTGGCACATAAGATCAACATATTATAAAAATAGATGTTTTTTGTACCTTATATAAACTATGGGGTATGGGCCAAACTAATAGTAAAAAGAAACACAGAAACTTAAAGGGGAAGGCTTCCAAACCGAAATTTGATAAAGAGGCCCACATAACACAGAAACCCCTAATTAACAGTTCTCTTTCTGCATCATTTGAAATCCTGGCAGGGAAGGAGGGACACTGATGTTATAAATTGTAACAACTACTCCACAATTTACAGACAGCATGCAGGAACTACATAACCCAAAATGCATTGTACTGTGATGTTCCTTTCCTTATTGAAATCATGTGTGCAGGGAATTGCGGGGTTTGGAGAATGCAGGATGAGGACAGTTGGCTGTTGATACAAAGTAACAGTAGTCAGCCAGCTCAGTAAAGTAGTCAGAGAGATCAGCAGGAGACCAGGGGGCTAGGCTTAGGGAACTGTCAGAAACCATTAAAAATCATGAAAGTCGGCATATTTTTTAAATTATGTATATTGCAAAGTTGCTTGACATTATGTTTACTTTTGAAAAAGCTTAAGTTATGTTTTTGTGGAGTTCCCCTTTAATGAACATTTTTAGGTCATTACAACCATATCATGTATCTCAGCATGTATTACTGGGTGAAGCCTAGCATGGAACTTGGGGCTGTGGTTCAGTAGGGACAGGTGTGTAGCAGGTATCATGTTATTTTACTTAGGTACAGGGCTATATGGGTCAACACTTTAGAAACAAATTACAATAATGACTCATTCTTTTACATTTTCTTCCCTTCAAATCAAGTGGAGAACAAAAGTAAACTCCCTCAGCTGAAGAAAAGGAAGAAGAGGCTTCTGCAGCAGAAGAAGTGAGAGCCCTTTCCTTGTAGGGGAAAGAAGAAGGAGCTGAAGAGAAGAAAGAGAAGAATATGCTTCAACTGAAGAAAAAGCTCCTGCAGCAAAGCAAAAGATAGAAATAGAAAAAGAAGAAGGAGCTCCCACTGAAGAACAGCAAGCTCCTGCAGAGGAAGAGAATGAAGAGGGAGTGTAAGCAGAAAGAGTTCATGCAGAAGAACACCAAGCCCCTGCAGTGGAGGAGAAGATAGAGAGAGAAGAAGAGGAAGGAGCTCCCAATGAAAGACAGACATTTCCTGTTGAGGAAGAGCAAGAAGAAGGAGTGGAAGAAGAAGGAGTTCCAGCTGAAGAAGAGCTAGCTCCTTAAGTGGAAGAACAAGTATGACCTTCTGAGGAAAAAGAGGAAGGAAGCTCCTGTAGTGGAGTAGAAAGAAGAGGGAGCAGATCGAGAAGAAGAAGCTCCTCAGAAGAGGTAAGAGATCATCAAAGATCCTCCGGTAGTGGAAAACGGGACAGGGAGGCCATCATGAAGAGGCTGCAGAGGGTTTGGGTAATGTATCAATTTACTGACAATTACCCTTCATCTAGAGATGCCTCATGTTTTCCAATGCAGCTCCATTTTACTTCCTGCTGTTCTGAGCATTTTAAATCAGAACAATAGAAAGAAAGTCATACACCCTGTGCGTTCAGCCCACAGGGTTGATCACTTCAAGGGTGTACCTGATAGACCAATGTATGGTTGCATTTAGGGTATAAAAGGCTGCTGACAGATCTAAGTCTGCAGATAAAGTGGTGATTCTATAGTAGGCCAATAACAGGGAAGGTAGGTAACTCTAATAGGGCTGCTGGACATTTGGCTTAGATATCCACCTTTGGAAATGGGTTGCCTCTGGGAAATGGGCTGGCACCAGGTAATCAAAGAGTATAAAATAATAAATGGTGCAGGCTCAGACTGAGATTCATAATAGGCCCTGGCACTCCATGTGTAGAGAGACCCAAACAGTCCCCACAGGCCCAACAAATAGTGCGCTTTCAAAGCCAGACTGAGCCTTTAATATCAGAAAGAAACCAGTATTTCTCTGAAATTTATTGTTATTTCAACACTATCAACTATTCAACTTTTTCTTTCCAGCATTCCACCTGAAGACACGCTTGCTGCAGTCAATTCACAGCCTCCACCTGAGTCATTTCCCTTTAACCCTTTTACTGCGAGTGAATGTCTATGTGTGTGTCTCTGTATGTTTATATCTAGCCATGATCCAGGGTGTAGCACCTACTGCCGCTTCATGGAGTCAGGAAGAATTTTTTACCTTCAGTGCAAATTGGCCCAAGCACTTAGGGATTTGTCTTCCTCTGGATCATCAACTTCTTAAGTGCATGTTAGGGTGGCTGTGTGTAGGAGGGAGGGTGGGGGAGTAAAAGGGAGAGTGGGTGTGTGTGTGTGTAGGAGGGAGGGTGTAGGAGGGAGGGTGTGTGAAGGGGGGGTTGGGGGGTATAGGAGGGAGGGTGGAGGTGGGTGTGTGTGTGTAGGAGGGAGGGCAGGGGGTACGTGTGTGTAGGAGGGGGTGCATGTTTGTAGGAGAGCCTATTGGTATGTGTGTATGTATAGGAGGGAGGGTAGATGTGTGTGTATGTGGGCATCTAGCCATGATCCAGGGTGTAGAACCAACTGCCGTTTCTAGGAGTAAGGAAGGAATTTTTAGTGCTATTGGCATAAGCACTGAGGTTTTTTGGCCTTTCTCTGGATCATCAGCTTTTTCAAGGCATGTTAGGGTGGGTGTGTGTGTAGGAGGGGGGGTAGGTGTGTATAGAAGAATGGGGTGGGTGTAGGAGGAAGGGTGGGGGTGGCTGTGTGTAGGAGAGAGGGTGGGGGTAGATGCGTGTTGGAGGATGGGTGTGTGTGTATGTGACCCCAAGCACTCTAGGATCATCGCCCATTAGGAATGCCCCAACATAAATTGCCTGTTCATTTGAATAGATCCTGTACTCACTGGCAGGTTTCCCCATAAATTACATATATGTCTGTGTTTTTCTTTAATGCCTATGGTGAATATTGAGGGAAGGGGCTCCTGCGCCTCGTTCTACTAAAGATGACTGATCTGTTTTGTGAAGGGCAATTAATACAGCTATTATTGATACTATACCAGACAATTAGTATATGAAGGTGCTTGATATTGGGGAATGCCTATGCTGGATTCTTTTTGGGTACCACTCTCTCCAGATTAGGAGACATCCTTTTGGGGTGGTGGGTTCCTGCTAAAGCGAAGGAGGAATATTAAATTTCTTCTTGCCCCTAAAGACACACTCCGTTGTTTGCTAGGCCAGCAAGCGATGTGAGGGGTAATAAGGAAGGTAGGGGCAAGTCAGGAACCCTGCGCCTGAACCTACAAGCTCCCCATTAAGTACCACAGTTCACATGGACATAAACCCAGAACAGTAACTTTTGGTTAAAGGATTATTAAGCCTGCCACCATGTCAAGGTAGACTCTTTAAGCAGGTACCTAACTCAACCTAAATTCCATTTATTAGTAGAACGTTTCTTTGTTTCTGATGTGTAAATAGGAGCCAGTTGGTTAAATCCCTTGGTCAAACAGTAAAGAGTCCCAATGAGTCCCAAATGAGGAAGTTTGTTGCCTTCAGGAAATCTGCCCTATTGTCAGGTGTCAATTCTCATAAGGGTGGTGGCAGATCTCTACTGCGGGCTAATCTCCCCAAAATGCCTTCCAACCGGCTAGAATATGAATCGCCAATGGGATGGCATACAAATCACTTTGGATTTCTGAAGTTGCCTCACGAGGAAACTTCGGGCGTCTTCGGAAATCCGAAACAATTCGTATTCTTGCTGGCGGGAAGGCATTTCGTGGAGATTAGTTGCCCGCAGTAGAGAAGATTTGTTGCTGGGTGACTAATCTACCCGTCTGCCACTACCCTAAAAATACCTTCCCCTGCTTATAAAAACAGTGGTTGCCAGGGGCCCTAAGAATTAAAAACATTGGTGGCAAGGGGCCCTAAGAGTTAAAAACATTGGTGCCATTTGGTTTTTTATAAGTTAACTTAGTTATATATTTATAAATAAATGGTTCCATTAATGTGTTGTAGGTTTTCTTTATTAAAGACAAATTGTGTGGGGCACCATTTGAAGCACATACCTAGGGTACCTAAATATTTTGGGCAAGCCCTATGAGGCACTTTTTATATGAAGATGTGTTCACCTGTGTATTCACCCCCCATGCAATTTAAGTCAGACTTGTAGATTCCCAAAAAGCCCAATCCATTTAACTCTCAGAATCCTCTAGAATGGTGAATGTTAAAAGCCAATAATAAAAAGTTCTAGTCCTACTCACTGGCCAGCACACACCAGTGCTACTTGAGTGATACTGTGGTAATGGGCAATTCAGGGAGTAGCATAAATTGCCCCACCTTTCCATTTTCATATACTGGGATATAAGTAATAGTCATGTCTTAATACAAAAAAGGAGGGGCCCCAATTTTTTTTTAAAAAAGAAACGTTGGTGGCAGGGTCCCCCTTACAAGTTAAAAAAAAATTGGGGCCCCAAAATTTTTTTTTTAAAAAAAAACATTGGTGGCAGGGGCCTATAGAATATTAAAATAATAATTTTATTAAAATATGGAAGGTATGGGAGGTAAAATATGAAACACTTTCCTCATGCAGCTGTGTGATTGGAGAATCTAATCCACCAGGTCTATGGGGTGATTGTATATCTAATTGCATATAATATATGCCCTAGTGGCCAGGGGATTAAAAAAAAAAAAAAACAACCCACATTGGTGTTCAGTAGAACTTCAGTTTAGCCTCCTTCCGTGACTTTGGGTCTTTTGGCCGCTTCAGGACTTCAATTTCGGCTGTTTTTGTGGCTTCGGGTCCTCTTGGCACTTCCACATTTCGGCTGGCCACACGCACAGCATCGGCGCTCGCAAGGGGGGCCTGCCTCTTTTCAAAACGACAGCACTGCCGGGCCCCCCTTCATGCCCGAGACTTGTCCCCCCCCCTATGGCGGCCCTGAAGCTTAGCCTGCCGCCAGCAGTAAAAAAGAGGAGGGCTGTGGGTGCATTCCATGGCTAAGTAAAAATGTTTAAATACAATGGAAGTGCTACTGCTTTGGTCCATTAATGCACATTTCCTGGTCCCCTGTCTCATAAGTTATTCAGTATCTATGCAAGTGCATGTATTTACAAAAACGGGTTTTTAGTTATAAAATTATGAACATTAAATTGATAAGCCACCATACCACGTCAAGGTAAACCTCATACAGTGGTCCCTAAAGCTGGCCATAGACGCAAAGATCCGATCATACGGTTTTCGGACCGTGTGTGAAGAGTCCCAACATTTTCGTCCCATAGAGATTGGTCTGCCGATAATATCTCTCTGTCGATCGGACGATTTTCAGTGGGAGACTGTTACCAGCTTTGTCAGACATAACTTTCATACGATTGCTGTCAGGGGCAGAACATCGATTGATCTGTTCTTTTACTACTTTATTTGATCGGAATGGTTAGTGGCAGATCGGGAGATGCAGAAGTCTGATTATTCAAGGATTCGAACGATCGGATCTTTGCATCTATGGCCAGCTTAACTTGTTTACCTCCAGTAATAGTATAAAAAGGCTTGTACCTCCATGCATAGTAGCATTACTTGGGATAAGTGTCTCCTGACCTTGGCAATTTGGCATTTGTTTGTCTGAGGGCTAGGTCCTCCCCCTCCACTAGCATTTGTGGCTTTTAAGAGATAGAGACTGCCCACAACCCTCCTCTTTTGTATATTGTATTACAGTCATGTCTTACCCTTGGGCCAGTGAGGTGTTGCACTACAGTCCAGCCTTCTCACAATGGGAGTGAAAAACCACCTTCCCTTCCACGCAGTGCTGGCACATGGAATCAATATGGAATGAAATGTATGTGAAGGTCACATAGGAACCAAATTATGTGTGGGTTCTAAAAAGAGAAAAATTAATTTTGCTTATACAATATCTGAAGGGCTGGGGTTAGAGTAATGAGGCCTAGGAAGCCTAAGGCTACAGCTCTTTAGTTGAAGGTCATAAAATTAACTAAATGATCATCCAGCCAACAGCTATAAAGCCAATGTTTCAGGCCCCTCAGCTTTTCTTACAACCCAAGCGATACATGATAGATATGTTTATGGGCAGGTCCCCTTGCTGAGGGGTCTGATTTTGCTGCCTAGCATCACAGGCAACTACCATTGTGTTTGGCACAAAAATCATTTGCCAGAAACAGAGCAAATAATAACCCTAAACCATATGTGTCCAGTTGGGTAACTCACCTTCACTATACTGTATCTATTCTAGCCTGCAGCCCGGCTTAACACTCAAAGCTCCTCTGCAGCTTTACATATTGGAAGCAGCAGTCCTGCCTGCTTTATGCCCGAGATTCTTGCTATCTATATAACAGAGAATTCTGTCTCAGTGGCTGCACACATTGTATGTGATTCTTATTGGAAGGTCCAGAAAGTAAGGCCTGCCATGTAGATAATCTCAGTGTTTCTCCACATTTATTGTTGGAGCGGATACATCCTCAAATCAAGGAGAAAAGTAACTGAGCACACGCATTCCAAAAAGAAACAACTGAATATCTCTGTGTTAACATTATTTCTCTACAGAGAACAGATCAACTATTTCATTATATTAAGGGCAATGGCTTTTAGATTTTTAGGCTAAAGCAAAAAATAAAAGTTCAATGGTACATTGAACAAATGTATCCAAAGTGATTGCTACATTTATAATATCACTTTTCCTTCTTTTTACAGTTAAGTTCTCTTTAATTATATCTTCCTCTTAAAAAAATTGTGAGACTACAATGCTATTTGTGACTTCCCCATACTTCCCCATACCCCATTAAAGATGCTGATGTAAATCATCAGCATGGAGACACTGAGGGATACCAACAGGATCCCGAGCATCCTGCACCTCACTCCACCCACCACATTCCTAGACAAATAACTACTAAACTGTTAGGCTCACTTAGTGGTTCTCTTCCTTTCACATATATACACACTCCCACATACTGTATATACCATTACCATTTTCTTTTCTATTTTCTATACCCCTCTTCCACCTGCTACTTTTACACCACTCAAACCAACTATCCAGGTGAAGAAACAATTTATTGTTCACATAATATCACTAAATTTGGATCATTCTCCAATACACTGAACCTAAATGTTTACTCAATCAATGTAAATGGACTCAACTCCCCTTGGTAAAGGAAAGCTTTAGGGCAGGAAATGAGATTTAAAAAGGTTTGTGTTGCATTGATCCTGGAAACGCATTGTAAACTCAATCATATGCCAAAATGGTAGGATAAAAAATATTTTGATCCATAGCACTCCACAACCAACCAAAATAAAATGCACAGCCATTCTCTTAGCTAACAACTTACCATTTGCCATGGAAGCTTTAATGTAGATCCTCAACTTAAAGGGATACTGTCATGGGAAAAATGTTCTTTTCAAAACGCTGAATTTTGCACTGAAATCCGTTTCTCAAAAGAGCAATCAGATTTGTTTAGATTTAATTTTGAAATCTGACATGGGGCTAGACATATTGTCAGTTTCCCAGCTGCCCCCAGTCATGTGACTTGTGCTATGATAAACTTTGGTTACTCTTTACTGCTGTACTGCAGGTTGGAGTGATACCACACCTCCCATCCAGCAGCCTATCAACAGAACAATGGGAAGGTAACTATATAGCAGCTCCATAACATAAGATTACAGCTGCTTGGTAGATCTAAGTACAGCACTCAGTAGTAAAATCCAGGTCCCACATGCGACACATTCAGTTACATTGGGTGTGAGAAACAACAGCCTGCCAGAAAGCAGTTCTATCCTAAAGTGCTGGCTCTTTCTGAAAGCACATGACCAGGCAAAATGACCTGAGATGGCTGCCTACACACCAATATTACAACTAAAAAAAATACACTTGCTGGTTTAGGAATAAAATGTAGAGTGAATTATTTGCGAAAATTCGCCAGCGTGACGTAATTTTGCCACTTCGCCGATTTACTAAGGGTCCCTGGTGTAAATTTGCTAGCGAAGTAGATAGACTCTAGTGGTACTTCGCTCCCTAATGCCAGGGCGAAGTTGCACTCTGGCGAAGGGACGTAACTACACTAATTCACTAAGATGCGGATGTTTCTGAATGTTATCTCTTGCGCCAGAGTTTACTTCGCTAGCTCAGACCAGCTGAAGTGCAACAGAGTGGATAGGAGTTCAAAAATAGTTGAAAATTTTTCTAAGTCCCAAAAAATGCTGGCGTCTTTTAGTTTTTTCAGGGTGATAGGCTGAAAAAGATCGTAATTTTTTTCACCCCTACATTTCCTAACATGGCACCTAAACTATACAGTGGGCACATGTGTAGGGCAATATAACACCTCTATTTTATTAAGGTTCCCTGGCCTTGTGTATTGTAATGTAGTTGCTGCAACATATATGTCCATTGTACTTTAACTTCACGCCGGTTAATTAGGCTAGACTATACATTTTACTCGCATTCTCATAGAACAAAAGACAGAGTAGCACAATGGGATTCACAGATCCAACAGTGTGCCTGGTGCGATCATGATATGATACTCTCTGAGGTAACCCTCCAAATCCCCTCCACCACACTCCCCACATGAAAACTAAACGAAAGGCTACTAGCAGATCCAGAATGCATAAAATACATAACTCAAGAACTGAAAAACTATGTTAAAGAAAATGTGAAACCAGGAGTATCTCCAGTCTGAACATGGGTAGTGCACAAAGCCTATATCAGAGGATGTCTTATCCAATACGCCTCTCGCAAGAAACTGGAAAGATTACCTCTACAGAAGCAATTAGAAAATGATCTAGCTACTCTAAAACAGACCAATTGGTCAAACCTCACAAAACTTGTCTGTTGGCTTATCGAAGAAGTGAGGCAAAAACTGAGAGCCTAAGATAAGAAGAAGTGGTTCCGCACTCCAATTTTAAAACATCGTAAATCTTTATTCATCCATAATTTAAAAGAAACGCACACTACACATGCTGCTTGACGCATTTCGGGCGGAAGTGCCCTTAATCATAAGCCGGAGTCGTGAGTCGGAGCGGTAGCACTGATTTATCTTCTTCTAAAAACTGAGAGCCTGTCACATAGAAAAAGCTAAAACAGCTATTAGGAAAATAAACCATAAGTTTTACCTATATGCTAACAAGCCCGATAAAATGCTAGCCAACCTACTACGCAATCACAGATGCCAACTGTCACGACCGGCACCCAATACCAGAACAAGTGCCAAGCACCCTGGTCTCGGTTTGGCTTCACCAGTAGTGTGACCACCGTTGGGCTTCGGGAGGAGCCCTCAGCTTACTTGGGTGCCACCTGGACTTAACGAGAGGTGCAAGGCAAGATGTTCTGGCTGGCAAAGGGGCACGGCTGTTAGCAGAGTCTTTTGGGCCGAAGGTCACGGTACAAATGGAGCAGGCAAGAGAATCGTCAGACAGGCTGGGTCGAGGCAGGCAGATATCAAGAATCGTCAGGCAGGCAAGGGTCAAAACCGGGTAATCAAACAGATGGGATCAGGCAGAAAGAGTAGTCGAGACGCAGGCAAAGGTCAGAGTTCGGATATTAGAATAGTCAGGGACAGGCAGGGATCAAAACCGGAAATCACAGATAAAGGTTTCAGGAACAAACAGCACAAGGCTCCAGGAGCTAGCATTTCTTTTTTTAAACTGATGTAAACCAATAAAGGATGATTTTTTAACTAATAATCTATCTGAGCGATCCTTTCGACTTTGGTGTGCAATGCAACGACTTGGATGTGAACGGTGAAAACATCTCCCTTAGCGACAGACTTCGGGGCGGCAGCACCCGGGTCACCCCGTGGAGAGGGTAAGCTGATCCTTATGTATATTTATCTATGAATATAAACAACTGTTGGAAAGAACGTGGGAAGGATTGTGTAATAAACGCAGGGCTCTGGGCAGGCGCACCCGGGCCAATTACTACCAACGGTGAGCGGATTTTAACCGCTGTAAATCTCTGTGCTATAGAGGATCAAGCGGACAGAAATTATTTATATCAATTTAGAATCTCAGAATTGGTGTTGGGATATACACTTTGGACTGTTAACAAGGCTTCAGGAACCACTCGAATAAATATTCTATCACGGGCACCCTCTGGAAGCCCATACAGTCTATTTATACGGTTAAATTTGGCGCCATTGCGCGCTGGCGTCATCACGCCAGCGCACCTGCGCCTTTAAGAGACACTGAGGTGCGCGTGCACGCCCATAGTGGGCCAAGACGGCGCTGGAGCATGCGGCAGGCGTCCCCGCAGATGGCGCGGCGTGCGACCCCGCCGCACAGGTATTTCTATTACACCAACAAGGTCACCTCTAACCCAGACACCAGCTAGAACCTTTGCTAACGTTTATCAGAAACTATATACAACTGCCAAAGGAGGTTAAAAAGAAACCCTAGAATCTTATCTCAACAAGTTTGCACCAAGCTCAATTAGCATACAAATTAAGCAAATACTAGACAGTGAAATCACTTATCAAGAAATAGAAGCCACCATCAAACACTTAAAAAGAGGAAAAGCGCCAGGACCAGATGCTTACACTACTCTCTATTACAAAAAATGCCAGGACCAACTAATCCCTCACCTGCACCAACTGCTTAAACATATGTTATCAGGTCTACCCCTATCCCCAGAAATGAATAAAGCCAAAATTTCAGTGATACCCAAGCCCCATAGAGATCTGTTAGCCACAAAGAATGTCCCACCAAATTCCCTACTAAACGTGGATATTAAAATCCTAGCATCAATAATAGCCACAAGGTTTAATAGGGTCTTAGTAGTGACAATTCAAATAGATCAGATTGGGTTTGTTCCAGCCCACCAGGAACCAGATAATATAAGAAAAATCCTTAACTTATTAGATCAAGCAAACAAATCCAAAATTCTGCTATGTTTGCTTGCTGACGACATAGAAAAGGCATTTGATACGTTGAGCTGGCCTTATTTATTCACTATCATAGACAAAATGGAGCTAGGCACCAATATAGGTAATATGATCAAAACTTATTACCACAATCCAAAAACCGAATTAATTAACCTACAACATTCCCCCCCAGACACCATTGATATCCAGTGAGGCACAAGGCAAGGGTGTCCCCTCTACCCAGCCTTATTCGCTATAGCCATGGAACCCCCTAGCTAGAGCTATAAGCCAAAATAACAATATCAAGGGCATAATGGTAAAAGGTAAAGAATACAAACGGTCACTCTTTGCAGATGACCTATTAGTTAAACTTACCAACCCACTTACATCCCTACCTAACTTTATCAAACTCTTACAAGATTTTCAAGCATCTCTGCAACACAGAGATGTCTAAAATACTACCCTGCAACATACCCAATCATCTAACAAAATTGATAGAACTAAATTTTGGTTTCATGATTCAAAGGGATTTTCTAGGTTATCTGGGAATCAAACTAACAAAAAACCCAGCATTATTACATTGATGACGTTTCTTCAGCAAGAACGACTCAACTGGGATGAAACCTGGTTACATACAAAAGAGAGCTACAAATGTGGTTAAAAGAAGTGCATTACATGCAAATACATTTCTGTAACGAAGACCTTTACCTCCACCACTACCACAAGAAACTATGATATCAAACATTATATTAACTGTAATACTATAAATGCGATCTATCTTCATGTGAAAAGTGCAAAAAACAATACGTGGGCCAAACAAGTCGACACTTAAAAGATAGAATTAGAGAACACATTCTTAATATTAACAACAAGGAATCACAACACCAGTGGCCAGACATTTTGTTGAGTGCAATAATAGGACTTCCTCATATTTGAGAGTTACAGGTATAGATCGAGTAGTTACTAATATAAAGGGTGGGAATATCTATTCTGAGTTATTAAAAATAGAGACCAAATGGATTTTTTACTTAGGCACAAGGAAGCCCCAAGGTCTAAATTTTGATTTTGATGTTTCCTGCTATATATAATAGTCATTCTTTTTTCCCCTTTTCTCTTTTTCCCTATTATTAATATATTTACTTTGTACTTTATATTTTGTATTATGTATTCTGAAATTAAGTTAACCTATGTATTGTTTTGGCCTTGGGGGTGTGTCTATTGAATCCGAGTAGCACCGCCTACTTGTTTCCCATTGGCTATTTTACTTTTAAATATCTTGTATGTATTGTTCAATGTTCAGCCTATGACTAAGTGTCCCTGGTAGACACGAAACTCGTCAGGTCTTCCTTCTGTATACGGGCTCACCGTATACAGCGCTAAGCTCAAACAACGCATCTAACCTTAGCATATACTGGTTACATAATTGTATATTTAAAATACTTTTGGGCCACAAAACTAGCAGAACTAGCTCCAGCCCATGCAACCCACCTACTCCCCCTGTGGATGAACTATGTCATGGATATGTGAACACTACTAATTATCTGATCTCTTTCTAAAAAAATTAGATTAAGTTCTGATACCCTAGTGGCTCCAACATGTCTGTGCATACCACAAAAAGAACAATAGGCAGAGCCATCAGGGGGAGATAATCCCATCACTCAGGTTCCAATACATTATCCCCCACCTGCATGGAAGCAATAGGTACTTACTGGTAGGCTGGGCTAATAGGAGCATAAAAATAGCTTCCAGAAGAGACTTGGAAGACAGTTTTCAGAGAGAGAGGAAAGAACTTCTGCACATCAGATCTACTGCTTCCATTACTCTTCGACCATCATTTATTTTGGACTTTTA
The DNA here is from genome assembly GCF_017654675.1 of Xenopus laevis. NCBI lineage: Eukaryota > Metazoa > Chordata > Amphibia > Anura > Pipidae > Xenopus > Xenopus laevis. Next base: position 66,686,443 of record NC_054373.1, read on the forward strand.
TATTTGCTTGGGACTTTGGAGCTGAATTAATATTACTTGTCTTCCATAGATAATGTAATATAGAAAATGTGTTGCAGTCAAATACCCCGACTTACCGAGTCACAATGCTCTCCCAAAATAGATGGTTAAGGAAAACACTGGAAAATCACCTCAAAGCTTCCGATTTCTAGCATTTCACCCACATAGCATAAGGTACAAAGAATAAACATTCTAAATATGAATTCCAGGGGTCCACTGAACAGTTAGATGTCCATTGTGCATAGGATTACCAAAGTATCTGGCATCTACAGACCCCAAAATAAAGTTAGCGCATACAAATTGTTCCAATAGGTCACACTGAAAAATCAACACATTTACTATATTTTTGGGGGTAAAAACACGAAGAAATATGTTGACCCCCCAATGTTTTCCCAAAACTACTGGAAAATCACCTCAAAGCTTCAACTTTCTTGCATGTCATTCAGTGTCAGACTGGGACACCAGGGGCCCACCCAAAAACCTTTGACCAGGGGCCCACTCTATTATTACTATTATTCTTCCTCTCCTCACTCAACCTCTATTCTCCTAGTCTCTTTTCTTTACATACTATAATCTATTATTCCATCTATTTACTCTCTTTGTTCTCATAGAAATAGGGAATGGCCATGAAATAGGCCAAATGTTTAGCAGCATGAGGGCCCACTGACACCTTGGGCCACCGGGACTTTTCCTGGTATCCCGGTGGGTCAGTCTGACACTGATGTAATTTCCCACATAGCATAAGGTAACAAGAATAAACATCCTAAATATGAATTCCAGGGATCAACTGAACAGTTTTTTCAATAGTTTTTATTTATGCTTTTTCATTTTAAAAAAAAAGAAACACAAAAACAAACAAACAGATGCGAATTTGCCACTGGAGCCGGAAGATAAGTGACCAACTTTATAATACATTAGTTGTCTCAAACTTTTGAGGACAACCCGGGGCTATGTAAGTCAGTTTTTGGCTAGGGAGAGTATTGGTCACAAGTGCATGCCAAAAAACGAAGGTTGGGGGAGCAGTGGACTTCCAGTGAAGCAAAAAAAAAAAAACACAGCCACTGTATCCATTTGGGTAGTAATCATATAGTGTACAGTAGGTCCCCTATATAATAATTTGGCTCAGGCTACTTGGGAACCCATTATCATGGTGGCGGGTTTTCAGATTGGGGGACTATCCACCAATGTGCATAAATTAGTTGGCCACCCATTGTGGGCACCTGTAACGTGTTTAAGCCCATGTGTGGGTGGTCCCCTGCCCATAGAAGCTTGTGTAGTATGGCAAGTGTATAACAATCCCTAGAAACTTGAAAGTTTGTACCACTTGTAGGCAGCCAATTATTAGTGGTGACCCAGTGGGGAGTGTGTCTATTGGGAAGATGATCGATTTTGATTAATCAATTTCCGATTAATACACAGACCAGAGAATTCAATAATTTCCTCTATTATTTCCAGTGCATCATCTACAGCCCTGTGGGGGTTGGCTAGGTACAGGACCATGTCATCTACGTACAGAGATATTTTCTCGACAATTCCCCCAACTGCAAGCCCCTCAATATCTTGAGATTCTCTGATCTGCATTGCCAATGGCTCAATGGCCAGGGCAAATAACAATGGGAAAAGGGGAACTCTTGCTTTGGGATTATGGTATAAGGCCCATATAGGGTTGCCACCTGGCCGGTATTTTACCTGCCTGGCCGGTAAAAATGAAGGTTGAGCCCAATGTTATTAATAGGGAAAAAAGTTAAATATATAGGAAGGCCGGTATTTTTTTCCAGAAAAGGTGGCAACCCTAGGCCCAAACCAGTGCCCAAATCCAAATCTGTTCAGGATATCCCATAGGTAGGTCCAGGAGGCTGTGTCAAAAGCTTTTGCAGTATCGAGTGACACCACTATTCTTTTACCAATGATTTTCTAGAGCCAGGTTATTTTCCAGTCTCCAAACATTAATGTATGTGGGTTTTGGTAACTGGGATCAGCTTTCTGGGGGTAAAGTAACCCACTGCACAATTACAACTCAGGAGAGTGTAGTGTCTTTTCGGCAGTTTATTTTCACTTGCAGCACATAAACAAAATAAACAATACAAAATAAAATCCTTGTCCCTTAATGGGCTTCTAACTAACACAGGTCAATTTTCCTAACTAACCAGGAGGAGGCCTACCGCCTATCTCCCCAAAACCGAGAACATTCAGAAACCATACAAATTCCCAAACCTTGTGGTGATTTCAAATCCTCTCAGTGAGCTCAGTAAGCTCACAGACAGCTTCCCTGTGTCTTTTCCCAGACTGGAACTCTACTTGGCTTATCCAATAATGGGGTATACGCTTCTGCTACCTTGGAGTTAGAGATCCACTTAGGGGGAAGTCTCCATAGCCATGGGGCAGTGCTGTTTCCAGTTAGAGTTAGCAATACTGAGGCGTGATCTGAACACACCTGGGTGGAAAAGTGGACTTTTTCTAGGGCCTGTAGTAGGTCTGTGCTGACTAGGATAAGGTCAGTTCTAGGGCTGAGGAGGAGATAGTGTAACAGGAAAACTGTTGAGGTTAGGGTTTCTCCACCTCCATGTATCTGAAAAGCTGGTTGCCTCTAGCCATTGCGCATAGACTGTAGAGTCCCTCGTGATGGTCTGGGACCATATTAAAATTTCCTGCCCATATAGTGGGAAAGTTACCCAACATGACTGGTTTTTGCAAGATCTCATTAAGAATCTGTATGTCCGCAGGAGGTGGGAGGTACACATTAATGAATATGTAGGTGGTTCCATCTATCTGCCCTTTGAATATCAGCCAACAGACTCTTTCTGTAATTATGCATTCAAATTTGAAGTTGAGGGGTTTCCTAATCATATTAGCAACTAGTCTAGAGTATGTGGAGTATTCTGAATGCCAAATGTTTGTAACCCAGAACCGTTTAAGGGCCCTCAACCTCTGTTGGTCTCCTGTAGCATAATGTATGCTCCCGCTTTCCTTAACTGTCCTAAAATGATTGACCTTTTAATCTTGTCATTTAAGCCCTAACATTCCAGGACAAAAGAGTAAACTTCTGTTGTATCAACATCATACCATCAAATATATTGTTGCATATGGAAAGAACAGCCTGGAGCATTAAGTAGAGTTCAGGGCATTAAGTAGAGATGGTGAGTGTGTGAAGGTGGGCCTCTGGCCCCAGGCCCCACCATGACTTCACAGCAGCATATTACAAAAAGCATAAGAAAAACGTGGCAAAGAAAGGAATACATTAATCCCAAGATAAACAGGGAATGGTAGTCCAACATCAGGTAATAACTCTATCAAGTAATGGAAAAAAAAACAGGAATTGTTGAGCAGGCACTCAAAAAGGCAGCCTTCCACCAGGCAATAAAATTAAGTAAAAATGTTTATTATGTTTATTATAGCCTTACGCGTTTTGTGTTACACAAACTTAGTCATAGGCTAACTACAAACAGTTCAAAACACAATATTTAAACACAAATACGCCAATAAAATTATACTTCCAATTAATTAATTAACAAAAGCCAATAGCAGTTAAGAACATACATGTCAATTAGGGCTATAACTACACTCCCATATGAGGTGGTGGATGCCATCTTTGTAACGCTTTAACATGAAGCAAAATCCAAACAAGAAAAACTTTATTTACAAATAGTAAAAGGGAGATGAACAATCCTAGCCTTATTAAACTAACATAGGAGATAAAGCAAAAGGACAGAATTTCTCCTCAGAATTAACAGGACACATCATATTCATTATTTAATCATTTAGGAAATCTGGTAGCCAGTACAAATATCCATTTGGTATCAAAATGTAACAACATTTTCAAATTATCCCCTTCTCATAAAGAAATCCAAATTTCCTGAAGCTCATTCTAAGAAGTTTTTGACAGCAGTGGTCTCAGACTTGTTTTTAATTTTACTTATATGTTCCCGTGCATGTTCTTTTAGAGTCCTGCTAGTTTGCCCTACAAATTGAATGCCACATTTACCACCATGATATAAGATAAACCACATGGTGGGTATTACAATTAATGAATTGGTTAATTTAAAAGGTTATATTTATAAAGTGAGAGGAAAAGAAAAAGTGTCTCCTACTGCCAGACAATTCTGTTTAGCTGAAAACATAACGACCCAATCAATATTCTGAAGGGCAGCCCTCAAGGCAATAAAATTAGCTTTTCTGAAATTCATGTTTTTTGTTGCCCGAGTGTATATTTGTTTTTTGCACCAGACATTAAATGACATAACATTATGGTCACTATTACCCAGGGGTTCAATGATTTGCACATTTGCTATAAATCCTGGGTCATTTGAGATCACTAGATCCAGAATAGCATTTTTTTTGCTCCTCAACAACCTGTGCCATACAATTGTCATGCAACAAGTTTATAAACTTGTTCCCATTAATTGACCTGGCAGTACTGTTGCTCCAGTCAATATCTGGATAATTAAAATCCCCCATTATCATTACTTTACCCAAACTAGCAGCCTTTTCTATTTGCATCAGGAGCTTAGCCTCCTCCTCCTCACTTACATTAGGGGGTCTATAGCATATCCCTACAATTAATATGATGGACTCTTTACAAATGGGGAAGAATGCCAACCTAGTCCAAAAACATAGAGGTAGTGGGAACACTTACCGACTCAGCTGTGTTCCAGTGTGCTGCACGTTAGCCGCAATCCCCCACAGCCACTAATAATGCAGAATTTGAAGAACACGTAGCACCAAAGGAAACCAGCATTTGTTCATTAAAAAAGTCTAAATTTATTGAGCATTTTTTAAATCCAAATATAGTGTGCCCAGACATATTAAGGGCTGTCCGCTTGAAGAACTCCAACCATAAGACTTCTGCCCCCTCATTTTCTAACATAACCTCCTCCTATATATAAGCTTTTAAATCCTGCCTAACAAACAGACATATCCCTCCTCCTTTTCTATTGCCTCTCTCCTCTGAAATAAAGTATAGCCACTGATATTCACTGCCCAGTTATACGACTCATTCAGCCATGTTTCAGTAACACCAATCACATCATATTTTCTCTCCAGCACCAGCTGGATCACTTCCATTATATTTAGCACCTCCGACTGCTCGCCTGCATTTCCTCTCAACATCACCCGTGGAGTTCTGCCCTAAAAGACTTAGCAGGGACCAAATTAGAATTCAAAACACAGCTAAACTATAAAATTAAAAACACCCTCTCAGGACTGAAAGAAAAATGTTTTGAATATGGCAATAAGACGGGGAAAATGTTGGCCAGAGCACTTAAACAAAGAGTGCAAAGCTTGGATGCAGAAAAGGCATTCGACAGAATGAAATGGCCAAAATGAGAATGCATTCAAGACTTTTATATTTGGAAAGGGAAAAGCAGAAGAATAGGGAAAGCCGCCTTACACAAAATGAAAAATCTAGGAGGCCTAGGAATGCCAGATATGCAACTATATTACCAAGCTACAAACTGAACTAAAACTTTGGAATACACTAAGCCAGATTCAGAGATACATTTGAGGGCCATTGAAGACACATGGGCAACAAGTCACTGTACTTCCTACTACGGGTAAAGAAACAAAGTGTACCAACCCCATCCTAGAACACCCACTGAAATTTAAAGGGGTTGTTCACTGTCAAACACCTAGTTATTTTTAGATCCCCAGAAATAAATTACCTTTTTCTAATAACTTTCTATTTTAAAAATTTTTCTAATATTCAAGTGTAAAGTGCCATTTTTTCACCTTCTAAAGCAGCTGTGGAAGGGGGGTTGTCGACACTGTAAACTATTCTAAATTGATACATTTAGTTGATACATTTCTTATCTGTGTCCCTGCTGAGCAGAATCTCTGAGTTTCATTACAGGCAGCTGTTCGAATTGATACAATAGTTGCTAATACTCCAGAGATGCTGCTGAAAAATGGATCAACTAAATGTTGCAAAATTGTAGTTGAGACAGGGACATTAAACTTAGATTTTGGAAAAATGGTCAAAAATAAATAATGGAAAGTAATTGAAAAAAGTCTTTATTTCTGGGGAACAATCTGAAAACAATTGGACTGAAAAAAGTGTTTGGAAGGTGAACAACCCCTTTAAACAATTTTGAGTGGAGGATCTCTAATCAGAGTTTGCGCTACTCCTATAACTGCAGGCTGCATTCAGTAAATTAGATACTTTATATTGCCCTCTGATAGTATGCACTTAAATGTAAGCAGTGTCTTTTAGCTTTGATATACCTATACTTTCCTCCACTTACACTCTGATAAATGACCCACACAATCATATAAATATGGAAGGGCCCATTTTATCAAACATACTTTTCATAGTTTTGAAAGCCCTGAACTGGTTAAGATAATGTTTCTTTAACATATTTTTCCATATGACTGTAAATGAAAAATTTGAGCTTTGTTTCTAATCCTACACAAAATAAAGAACTTTCTGTTTTGTAAGGTCTGATTGATGGAACTTACTGATATCTGGTGACAAGTGAAGATTCAGCATAAGCAATTTATTGTTCCATTACTTGAAAGAGTTTGTTAACAACTTGATAGAGAACGGAAAAGAGGTCACAGGGCACACCTGCCTCAACAGGTGAGGCAGTGTATTAGAGCAGTGTTGTACTAACTGGCTGCATGGTGGTTTGTCTGAACAGCAGCAAAGCCTGTAAAACAATAATGTATTTTCCAGCTATCATTTATGGGATATGGGCAAATAATGAATGTACACAAATAAAGCAGCTTTACCCTTGCATTAAATTCCTTCAGCACTGACAGTATTGGTTAAACCACATAGGCGCTGGGGTTTTTCACTTTTCATTGATCACTAGCAGTTTTTATTAGAGGGTTTAATTTGGACAAAAAAGTATGCCTTTCAACCTCAGATGCTCCCCTTTTATATTGAAACTGTGCTTTTAGCCTTTCCTATTTGTGCAGAATTGTTGATTGTGTTGATTGTTTTAGGCCCCAAAGTGGTCTGCTGCCAAACATCTACTTCCGAGGGCTTATTAAAGTTGATAGTTACTGGTAGGGAAATTAGGAAGCATTTCAGTTAATGGCAAATAATTGTTGCTAGAATTACAGCATTTTGGTAGAAAGAAAATTACCTTGCTACCTGCGTTGACAAATCCATAAATATGGGATTAACAGAGAAGCATTAAACTCTAGGAATATTGTACTTTATGTGACCTTCAGGTAGTGAAGACCATAGCCACGGCACAGTTTTCGGCACAGAAATGGAGACTGACACCACCTTTTTAAGAGTTTATTTTAAACACAAACAATTCTTCAGCACACTTGCTTCACATAGGGAATAGCAGTCCCACTTTAACAGCCTCACTGGTGTTCACACAGACTCATGTTTCCAGCACTCACAGGCATGGACTTACATAAGTCCCAGAATCCTCTCTGGGGCTCACTCTAGAAAATCTTGTCTCCTGGGAGGGGTTTCAATCTTCCTCTCTTTTTGGAGCTCTCTCCAACTCTTTGCTCAGTGGAATCACATTCTTTTTCCCAGCTACGCACAAATCTTCTTCCTCCACTCAAGATACTGCTGTCAAGGAGATTTTTAAGGCCCCTCACCCTCCTCCACTCAAGGAGGTCTCAAGGGGGAAGCTCTGTGGTGTAGCTCACACCTACTTTTGACTATAGCTCATCTCCAGCCTACTTACTTAGCTACTTTTACCTGGGCAGCTGAACACAATAAAATGGAGCAAGGAATGAAAGGCCCACCCCTGCTCTCCTCCATCACTCCAGGGACCCATTATCCAGCTTTTCCTAAGCCGGTACACAAATTACAGCCATGCTTGCTGCAACAATACACGTATTTCCCTGGAGGTTTATATTCACCAGTCGAACACTGGTAAAATATACACAAGATTGTGCCCTTTTAATACACACATATCTTACATTTAGGAACGTTATTTCCTCCCCACAATCACACAAAGTCAACCCCCCAATCTAACTGTAAATACTGTATAGCAACAATAAAGTTTAAAGTCTCTTTCATAAACTGTGCATTTGCTTCATACAGTATTTGTTTGTTCTTGATATAGTACTTGCGTTCATATAATATGGTTACATATACTGTGGCATATGTGTGTATAAAGTACTAATCCAGGAGTTGCGCAAACATATCTTTCACTGTAACAAAGTGCCAATTGAGAAGCTTTGGAATGCAGATCTGACCAGCTTAGCAGGCTCTGCCTTCTGGGTCTGACAAGGGAATGTTCAATATGAGACAGGAAAGATTGACTAGTTTAAACCAATTGTCCCATCCACAAAATAAAAATATCAATTCCACTATACGCAAAACTTGTTTAATTTAAAGTATTATTATTATTATTAACATGTATTTATATAGCGCCAACATATTGCGTAGCACTGTAAAGTAAATGTGATTATACAACTACATCACATGAATTACATACATAGAATATATGGAGTAACAAACATCACAATCAATACAGGAACAAAAAGGTGAGGAAGGCCCTATGCATAGGCATACAGTCTAAAGGGAAGGGAGTAATACACAAGGTGTGGGAGTGGGCAAGATCGAATTAAGTGGGTGAGAAATGTGGTATTGTATGTGGTGTTGCGTTTGGTAGTTAAGCAGAGTGAGGGTAGGCTTCTCGAAAGAAGTGCGTTTTCAGAGATTTCTTGAAAGCAGAAAGGTTGGGAGAAAGTCGGACAGACCGTGGGAGAACGTTCCAGAGGAGGGGTGCAGCCCTTGCAAAGTCTTGAATGCGAGCATGTGAGGAGGTAATGAGAGAAGAGTTGAGTAGTAGGTCAGTAGAGGAGCGTAGTAAGCGAGTGGGTGAGTATATAGAGATGAGTTCAGAGATGTAGGGTGGGGCAGAGTTATGAAGTGCTTTGAAAGTCAGTGTCATTAATTTGAATTTGATTCTGAAAGGTAACAGAAGCCAGTGCAGGGATTGACAGAATGGCGAGGCAGAGGAGGAGCGGTTGCTGAGGTGTATGAGCCTCGCAGCAGTGTTCATTATGGACTGGAGAGGTGACAGTCTCTGGAGGGGGAGGCCAATTAAAAGAGAGTTACAGTAGTCTAGACGCGATATGATGAGAGAGTGTATAAGAATTTTGGCAGCGTCTTGGGTGATAAATGATCGTATTTTGGATATGTTCCTTGGGTGAAAGTGACATGATTTAATAAGTGACTGGATATGAGGAGTGAATGACAGGGCAGAATCTAGGATAACCCCAAGGCACCGGGCCTGGGGAGAGGGGGTGATAGTGGAATTGTTAACTATGATGGATACTTCGGGGATGCTAGTGGTGTTAGTTGGAGGAAAGAGAACCATTTCAGTTTTAGAGAGGTTTAATTTAAGGTAGCGTTGCGACATCCAGGTAGAGATAGCGGACAGGCAGGAGGAGACGCGAGTTAGGAATTCTGGGTTGAGATCAGGAGATGAGAGATAGATCTGTGTATCGTCAGCATAGAGGTGGTAGTGGAAACCATACGAATTTATTAATTTGCCAAGGTAGGAAGTATAGAGGGAGAATAGTAATGGTCCCAGGACAGAGCCTTGAGGAACTCCAACAGAAAGAGGTAGGAGAGAAGATGATACTCCATTGTAGGAGACACTGAAGGAACGATTGGTGATGTAAGAAGAGAACCAGGACAGGGCTGTGTCACGAAGGCCAAGTGACTGGAGGGACTGGAGGAGGAGAGGGTGAACTACAGTGTCAAATGCGGCTGAGAGATCAAGCAGTATTAGTAGTGAGAAATGATTGTTGGCTTTAGCGGTTAAAAGGTCATTAGTTAGTCGAGTCAGGGCAGTTTCCTTGGAGTGTTGTGGCTTAAAACCAGATTGTAGGGGGTCCAGCAGGTTATTGTCAGAGAGGAATGAGGTTAGTCGGTTGTAGACTAAGCGCTCAAGTAGTTTAGAGATGAAAGGTAGCAGAGAGATAGGTTGGAGGTTGTCAAGATTGGAGGGATCAAGAGAGGGTTTTTTCAGAATGGGGGTGACAAGAGCATGTTTTAGTTGAGAAGGAAACAGTCCAGTTGAGAGCGAAAGATTAAATAGGTGAGTTAAGGCTTTGATTAGACAAGGATTGGTATTGCGGAGAAGTTTTGAGGGAATTGGATCAAGCGGGCAGGTGGTAAGGTGAGAAGAGGCCAGAAGCTTTGAGACTTCCTCATCAGTGACAGGGGTGAAGGAGCACAGGAGAGACTGGGGAGTGTGGAGGGAGGGTGGTGGAAGTCTAGGGGGGTTGAGTAGTGTAATGTCCCTTCTGATAGTGTCAATTTTGTTTTTGAAGTGCTCAGCAATATCTTGAGCAGAGACAGATGTGCATGGAGGGGGTGGAGAAGGGGAAAGGAGAGTGTTAAAGGTGGAGAAAAGTTGTGCTGGTTTTTTAGAAAGGGAGTTAATGAGTGAAGTAAAGTATGTTTGTTTGGCTTGGAAGAGGCTGGTATTAAAGGAGCGCAGGGCAGATTTGTAGCTCCAAAAGTCTGATTCTGAACGGGATTTGCGCCAGCGACGCTCAAGTGCACGTGAATGTCTTTGGAGCGCTTTTGTATGAGCAGTATGCCAAGGTTGAAGTGGTTTGGGTCTAGAACGTTTAGTTTTTATAGGAGCAAGCTCATTTAGGGCAGTGGTGAGAGTACTATAGTAGACAGAGGTAGCCACATTAGGACATGAGATGGCTGAGATATTAGAGTGAAGAGAGTCAAAGGCAGAAGAGAGATGTGACACGTCTACAGCTTGCAAGTCACGGTAAGTACGTGTTTGGGGAATAGCAGGGGGTGAGGAGGGAGCTAGCGAGAGTTGAAATGTGAGCATATTGTGATCAGAGAGGGGAAATGGTGAGTTAGTAAAATTGGTGGTTGAACAGAGTCTGGTAAATATGAGATCCAGAGCATTACCACTGGAGTGAGAGGGGGAGTCTGAGCACAAAGATAAGCCTAGGGAGGAGGTTAGTGAAAGAAGTTTAGAGACAGAAGAGTTATTAATGTTGTTAACGGGTATATTAAAGTCACCTAATATGATGGATGAGATGTTAGATGAAAGAAAGTAAGGAAGCCAGGCAGCAAAGTTGTCCAGAAATTGTGCAGTTGGTCCTGGTGGTCGATATATAACAGCAATGCAGAGTGAAACAGGAGAAAAGAGCCTAATGCAGTGAGCCTCAAATGAGGAGAATGATAAAGAGGGAACAGGTGGAAGAACTTTAAAAGTACAGCGGGGAGAGAGAAGCAAACCTACCCCACCTCCAGGTCTGTTACCAGGTCTGGGAGTATGAGTAAGGTGTAGGCCCCCATAGGACAGGGCAGCAGGTGAGGCAGTGTCAGTAGGAGAAAGCCAGGTTTCAGTAAGTGCGAGTAGGTTAAAGGAATTTGCAATGAAATGGTCATGTATAGCGGTGAGTTTGTTGCAGACAGATCTGGCATTCCAGAGAGCACATGAAAGATTAACTGGGTTTTTGGGTATATCAGTAAGAGTTCTGTACTGTTTGAATTTGCTCCGGAGAGAAGGAGCTCGTGGCCGTGTTATAACTGGGATGGGGTAAGGGCCAGGGTTTGGGGAAATGTCCCCAGCTGCCAGTAATAGAAAGGAAAGAAAGACTAAGTGAGAGTGGGATTTATAAGTCCTTAGTTTGTATGAAAAAGAGGAGTTTTGTGGAATAGCTAAACAGAGTACTTTATAAACTTCATGTGTGGAGAGGGAAGGAAAGGAGAGAAGAGAGGCTGAGATTTGTATAGAAGTGGGATTTGCCGGAGGAGGTAGTGAAAGATGTTTTATGAAGCATGAGAGTGAAAGGAGGAGAAATGCAGGATAAAGCATGTTTGGAGTAAGAAGTAACAAACTAGCAGGTACAAACAAATCTGTTTTCTTCTTATCCCAGATGGTTCACTGTTGATTGCAGGGGAATCTTGTTCCTTTTGCCTTGTCAATCCTTGTTTAACTGTTATTTCTAAGCACTTGTGAAATGTTAGCACTCGTGCCATGCCCCAGACACTCGTGCCATCCCCAATACTGGTTCTGAATTTATATGTAGCTGATTGGGAAAACCAGAGCCTAATTTATCAATTAAATAGCTAGCAAAGGGCAGAGTTTTACAGACACCAGAACCAGCTTTGGGGCTATAAAAAATATCTCTTGTTCAGCGAGGAGTGGACACAGATGTGTGCTTGAGATATTTCTCAAAGAACTAAAGTAGAATAGGCCTGACAGACAAAAGTTATTGGGGTTAACAAATACAAGTAGGGATATACCAGAATAAACAGTTGCAGTATATGGATATGGCAGTATATGGATATAGCAGAATTACCAGAATAAACAGTTGCAGTATATGGATATGGCAGTATATGGATATAGCAGAATTACCAGAATAAACAGTTGCAGTATATGGATATGGCAGTATATGGATATAGCAGAATTACCAGAATAAACAGTTGCAGTATATGGATATGGCAGTATATGGATATAGCAGAATTACCAGAATAAACAGTTGCAGTATATGGATATGGCAGTATATGGATATAGCAGAATTACCAGAATAAACAGTTGCAGTATATGGATATGGCAGTATATGGATATAGCAGAATTACCTGTAGGAATGAGAAGAGATAGGAGTTACTTCCATGGAACTGCCTTGTTTAACTGTCATTTCTAAGCACTTGTGAAATATTAGCACTTAGGAAATGTTAGCACTCGTGCCATGCCCCAGATTGCAAGGTGAGGTATAATTATTCCCCCCCCCACCAATGTATTGTCTATAAAGATATATAAAGGAGTCAGCTTTATCCAGATACTGCTGTCATTTGAGGTTGGATCACCACAGCCTTTCAAATCAGCCCCCAGTAACCCTTCCATTATAAGTCCTAAAGCTGACAATATACTAACTGTCCCTACAGACTACCCATTCATATATATGACTGGTCATGCACATAGATCGTAAGCTCTTTTGGGCAGGGTCCCTCATCCTTCTGTATTGGTTATTGGGTGCTTTGTATGTAAACCTGTATGATCAGTGTATACACACATGTATTGTACAGTGATGCAGAATATGCTGGCACTTTATAAATACGTGCTGTTAATAATAATAATCACAACCATAATAGACATCCAGCAGCATGAACAATTGGAACTGCAGGAGGTAGCTGCTGAAGTCTCACTCCTTTATCTATTAAAACAAGGGCCATAACTAGAGGAAGGTAGCAAATGTGGCTGACTTGGGCACAACTTGTGGTGGGTGGCACAACCTGAAGGAGGGGCTGTGGTTTATTGACTGGTGGGGGGGGGAACGTGAATGGTAGTTGTGCCATCATTAGGGATAAATACAGTATGAGTCACTGACTGCAGGGGGGAGGGGTAAGGTAAGGGTAAGATCTGCCAAATTCAACCTCCAAATATGCCTTTAACTGCCTGCACAGCAGAAGACAAAACAGTGTGATTTTTTAGAGACAGGGTCAGACAGGGGGGCCCGAGGCCCATGGGGCCCCCCTCTTACTCCCTGCCCCTTGCCCCACCGTGGTGAATCACAATTGTGCATGCATGCGCACTGTTTTTTTCCCCGCATGCGCACGCATACAGGTTTTTTGCTGTGACCTGAAAATAATTTTTGCAGGGAGTAGGCCCAGTCCAACCATGTTAAGAGAGAAGGTGAGATCTGGAGTCAGTGGGCAAGGGGCCAATTAAATAGGCATATAACAAAAATATGCATTAGCTCAAAATTCGTAAAAATAAATTTTTATTATAAAATACATATTAAAAGAAAATGTAACATATTGACCCCATGATAATCACCTATGATTAAGTACCGGAGGGTATCCCGTCTCATATATATATATACGTATATATATAGTATATGGAATGCACAACCATTAGTAGGATCACCCGTAGGTCCTAATAGGGAACTCGGGTCCATGGCTGCGGGACCAATAAACAAATTAGTAACATGTTCACGCCCTAATTGGTTAATTGATAAATCAACCCCATTGGCAACAACACTTAATTGAAGGAAGGGAGATGGTTTAAATAACCCAGCTGACAGAGCAGCCTTTCTTATTTGAGAAAAAGCACCCTCCCACCCTCCGCTGGGTTTATCAGAATTTTCTGTAATATTGTTTTTTCCACTGTTTAATTTTGTTTTGTTTTATTGTCACAGCTTTAATTGGCGGAGTTATGCAAATGCCATGATAAAGGAAATGGTGGGTTATGCAGTTAAGGATCTGTAGCTTACGGCTTAGATCCACATCAGGCTGCTGGAGACCCCTGGGATCGATTGTTAATTCGCGCCTGCAGTCCTCATTGGCTGCAGCAGGCGTATATGTTGTTTCATGTTTAATAAAGCTGTGGCCAATACAATTGCAATCAAAATATGTGTATTTGTTATTATTTAAGGTGGTGGGCCCAGCTACATATTTTGTTCACAATTTTAGATTTGGTCCCTTGGCAAAATACAATAAAAAATCACCAAGAAACCCAATTAAAGCAAGAAATAAAATGATTTTATTTATACTGGTAATCAGCAATTTCCTGTGGTTAACAAAATCAGTGTCGGACTGGAAAAAACCTGATGGGCCCCAGTTCTCATAGGCCCCGTCGGCCCAGACATGCTCCCCGGCTGGCCCCATAAGGAAATAAACCGGAGCGACGTGAGCGCTTATGGGCGTCCAGCGCCACCATGTCCTGCTCTCGCAGCTAAGAAAATAAACCGGAACGACGTGTATGCGCTGCCATGACCTGCTCCCCCGACTGGCACATAAGGGTAACTCCCACACTGGGTGTTTTGGGGAGATTTGGTTGCCTGACGATTAATCACCTCGTCTTTGCTGCAACCAATCTCCACCAAACACCTTCCCTCGCTCTGCGCCAGCTAAAATAAAAAAACGCCGGCACTAAACACATGCGGCGGTTCGTTTTCTGAAGTCGCCCGAAGTTTCCACTTCGGGCAACATCGGAAAATGAATCGCCGCGTGTGATTAGCGCCAGGGTTTTTTCTCAAGAAAATACTATTTGGTTACAATAGCATAATAATGCATTTTTTTTCTTTTTCATCCCAACAAAACTTTTTAACACCATATTTTTTATAAAACTTTTCCTTTACTGACAGAATGCTCAGTACCACAAACTCTTTTATTAAGCAGGCTACAGCAACAAGTAAACATAACAAATTAGCATTTAAAATATGTACTAACAACATTCCTGAAGTGCATGATTGCCCCTGGAATTTTACAACACACTATTGAGTGAGATTTGTGCTTAGCACATGCCTGATTTTCCTCTTGTGCTCATTTTAGTAAGTTATGTGACCCACATTATTGTTCTTGAATTGTATTGCAGGTAGGGTTGCCACTTTTTCTGGAAAAAAATACCGGGCTTCCTATATATTTATCTTTTTTTTCTTTTAATAACCTTGGGATCAACCATCATTTTACCGGCCAGGCCAGTAAAATACCGGCCAGGTGGCAACCCTAATTGCAGGCCATAAGTTGAACCCTATCATTTGTGAGCTCCAGGGGCTCATTTACTAAAAGCACAAAAATACACATAAAGGAGGATTGTAGGAGCACTCCAAGGCCAAGTAAAAGACATAAGTACAATGGAAGCGCGACTAATCTGCCAAAGTTAGCTACAAACAAGAGGGGTTTGATCAATGTGCATTCCCTGGTCCCCTGTTCACTAGTATTGTAGTAGTATCTATGCAAGTGAGTATATATTTTTATAAACAGGGGTTTTAGTTACAAATTTATGATCATAAAATTGATAAGCCACCAATAACACGTAAAGGTAAGCCCCATATGGTGGTCCATAACTGTTTACCTCTGGTCATTTTTATAGGCTGGCGCCTCCCTGCATAGTAGCATTTCTTGGGATAGGTGTCTCCTGACTATGGGAATGGTCTCACAAGGCTTAATCTTCCAATTTACTAATAGCAGACACAGTGCTAGGAAGAAAAATATTCCACATGGCATGACAAGGTGTTACGTGCAACATTTCCTTTGCACACTGCATGTATCTATTTATGTATATTTTTGTTTAAATGTTAGTTGCATATGCCACTATTTACATTAAAACAATACATTAATAGAACACACTAGGGTCAATACAATAATATACCATAAATAATAAAATATAGTACAATAACATTCAAAATAAGGTCTAAGGGGAAGATTTATCAAAATGTGAAATTGATGTTTACTACAGAAAAATCCACCCAACATTCTGCACATTCCTATGATTTTATGAAACAGTGAACTCATTGATAAATACGATTCTAAAAATCACATAGGTTCTAAAAGAAAGTGGATTTGTTTCTCTGTGGGGAGCTCTTATCTCACATTCTGATAAATTTGCCCCTACATGTTAAATAGTCAAGAGGAATGATATCCCTTCCCCATGCAGCAATGGAGGCATTGCCCAATAAGTTGAGTTATTTGTTATGCTGGTATTACTACAAGAGGTAGACTTTGACTTTGTTTGAAGAGATTCTCTACAGAGCAATTCAGCAATGGAGCAGCAAGCAAGAAAGTTTCAAGATGGTGACAGTAGAAGTGGGTGGTAAAACCTGGTGGTGGCTCTGAATGGAATGGAGGAGTTGGACAGGAATGTATGCAGACACAAATGAAAAGCTGTCATGCTATGCAGAGGAATGAAGGCCTTTACAGTTATGTTTTACTCAATAGGCAATCATCGTAAGAGTTTTAGTACAGGTATGGGACAACCTGTTATCCAGAAAGCTCTGAATTATGGAAAGCCAGTCTCCCACAGACTCTATTTTAAACAAATAATTTTGATTTTTAAAACTGATGCTCTTTGTCTCTGTAACAATAAACAGTACCCTGTACTTCATCCCAACTAAGATATAATTAATCCTTATTAGAGACAAAACAATCCTATCAGGTTTATTTAATATTTAAAATAATTTTGAGTAGAAAATGTATGGAGATCCAAATTATGGAATATCCCAGGTCCAGAGTCTTCGAGATAATATTTCCTAATATAAAAAATAGTCAAAAATTACAGTATGTTCAGCACAAGCTACTGATTGCACCAATGTTGAAAAGGGGTTATGCTGTCCGCTTCAAAGCAGTGCAATAAAATGTATGCTTTAAAATTCATATTAATGATGGATCATCACTATGTCAGGGTGTTTTTTTTTTCTTGTTAGAATATGATAATATGATAAAAGATATTAAAATCTAACCTGCTTATTGGTTGCTATGGATTACCAGATAAGTAGCAAATTTAAGACCATTTCTTACATTACTCTCTTAGTTCCTTGTCATATTTATATAGCAAAACTATACTTGGGTTAATATGAGCTGGAGCCAGTTAACCTTCATGTGTATTTTTAGAGTGTGGGAGTACACTGAAGCACCCGTAAGGAAAAAACAAATAACTTCCTAGGGGCTTCATCCAAAACAAATCACCAGCCCACTGAGAAGCCTTCTGTACAAACAAATTCCTGCCTTCAACCAATTAAAGTCTGGTAGGCTGTGAGATAAGGAGTAGCCATATTAAAGGCAGTGGCCTATGGGGAGATTTGGCACCAGCCATTGAAGGCAGGGCCAATGAGGGGATTTGTCGCCCCTGGTTCTTCAGGCTCGACTGCAAGGGACAAATCTCCCTAAAATAGCTGGCAGTAAAACCAACATATTGTCAAGTCGCCCGAAGTTGCCTCTGGAGGAAACTTTGGGTGACTTGACAATATGTTGGTTTTACCGTCAGCTGTTTCAGTTATTTCAAATAGAGACGCATTTTTGGGAAATGTGCCGCTAGCAGTCGTGCATCTTGTCCCTTTACACATTCCTATATTTTTAGCACATGTACAAGACACTGGGCACTCAGCTTTAACACCCGAGTTCTTATTTCACAATGTCAATTCATGATGTTAATTCACAATGTCAGTGTCAATTCATTGGTAAAGGGGTTGTTTATCATTAAATTAACTTTTTGTATAATGTAGAGAGTAAAATTATGAGACAATTTGCAGTTGGTTTTCATTGTTTATTATTTGTGGGTTTTTACTTATTGGGCTTTTTGTCCAGCAGCGCTCCAGTTTGGAATTTCAGCAGTTATCTGGTTGCTAGGGTCCAATTTACCCTAGCAACCAGGCTGTGTGTGATTGAGCAATTGAAAGATGAATAGGAGAATTCTGAATAGAAATCAGTATTTGGACTACCAGGGTCAGTGAGCCCAATGTGAAAGCTGGAAAGAGTCAGAAGAGGAAGGCAAATAATTCAAAAGTAAACTTAAATGTGAACTACCACAAATACTTAAAATACTTATAATGTTTGAAAAAAAAAAAATACTTTCAATGTTTCAGAACTTAGGTGGACAATGTTGAAGGTGGTTTGTATGTCATCTAGTGTGGTTTCATAAAGAAGTATGGTTGATGGCAGGCATAACACTTCGGGGGTTATTTGTCAAAATCCATTTTTTTTAAAATAAAAAAGTCCGACCAGACTAGAATCCTCAACCTTATTTATTAATAAAAAAGCACAATATAATCAGATCGGGGAAAAAACTTGATAAAATCTAGCAAAAATCCTGATTTTTTTTTTTAATAAATCGTACCATTTGATTTCCCGAAAAGCACAAATTTTTAAGATTTTTGGCCGAAAAGTCAGAAATACTCTGATTTTCAGGCTAATTCCAGCGCAGACCATAGAAACTTCCAAATAGGATAGGGACCTCTCCCATTGACTTATATACAACCTCGGTAGGTCTGAGATGCCCAATTTTCAGATTTGGACTCTTTACATCCTTGGAATATTTTAGTTTTTTTTCATGAAAAATTTAAATTTTCGAGTTTTTGGCTTTCAGAATTTAATAAATAACCAATGTTATTAATTGAGAGGCTTACTGACACCAGAGATTTAAACTTTTTTTTGCATCTATCAAAACATTGTGTTTGCATGCTATTTATAATTTTGCCATAAAAGTATTTCCCCCCCCCCATGTTCATCTAAGAAATGCTGCCATTTTTGTGCAGCAGTAGTTAGTTAGCATTAGAAACTGTAACTGACAGGTTGAGAAGGGATATTCAGGTTGGCAAAAAAGTCAGGTTTACAAACTCCAATTATTAATTACTCACAAAAGCAGCCCTATCAGCAAAAAACAATCAACATGACCTATAGACAAACTTTTAATGTACATTAATAGTTCGAAGAGTAGTTTTTTAGTGACACTATCACTGTAAAAAGGTTGAAAATAGGAAGGACCGAACAAGATTTATTATTATTGTTATTATTAACTTCTTTTGAACTGTGACCTTCTATTAGATTCTATGAAATTGTTTTGGCTTCCTACTTTTGCTACAACATAAAAAATTTTGAAATGGCTTTATTGTTTGTAACAAGGTTGCACTTAGCGAATGCAGTGAAGGGCAGAGAAACCCTCCCTGTGTATCTTGACACTAAGCACTTCAATATATAAATTACATACAGTTTATACAAGGGATTTCTTTTTACTCTGCAATACCTCTTTTGGTGAAAACTCTGAACTGCAGACTTCTTAAAAATAATCATATTTAATATGATATTTTTTCTGGTGATATACACACATCCATCAAGTTCAACTTTTTAAGTCTATATATATGTAGATCCAGAGGAAGGCAAAACAATCCATGAAGGCTCTCCAATTTGCCTCAGAGGGGGAAAAATTCCCTCCTGATGCCAAGATGGCAATCGGACCAATCCCTGGGTCAACTTGTACTGTTGATCCAGGGCTGTCTTTTATAATCCTGTATTCCCTCAGTGGGAAATGTATACTTAGCATTGAAGCTATTTGACTTTTACTTTTTCAAATTTTATAGCAGCTGGAAATTAATGGAAAAATACAAATTCTAATTTTGTTTTTTACCATGACTTAACACAATCATCATGAACCCATTCAAGATTTTTCAGAAATATGTGCAGAAAAAAGTAATCACAGGAAAAATGACACATTAGCCATTATTTCCCCTGATCACATACATATTGATCACATACATATATTGATATGTTCAGAAAATACAGCTGATTTGGAAAGTTCCATGTCTCGACACACAATAATAAATATGTATAGTTTTTTGGAGATTGAATAGATTATGAATCCCATATCACAAAACGACAGAATTTTCAAAGCACTGCCCAATACTTTAGACTGCACAGAAACAAAGTCTACCCCAAACATATACAGTCATATGAAAAAGTTTGGGAACCCCTCTTAATTCTTTGGAGTTTTGTCAATCATTGGCTGACCTTTCAAAGTAGCAACTTCCTTTTAATATATAACATGCCTTATGGAAACAGTAGTATTTCAGCAGTGATATAAAGTTTAATGGATTAACAGAAAATATGCAATATGCATCATAACAGGTGCTTACATTTGGGCACCCCAACAGAGATATTACATCAATACTTAGTTGAGCCTCCTCTTGGACGCCTCCTATAGCCTTTGAGGAGTGTCTGGATTCTGGATGGTGGTATTTTTGACCATTCGTCCATACAAAATCTCTCCAGTTCCGTTAAATTTGATGGATGCCGAGCATGGACAGCCTGCTTCAAATCATCCCATAGATTTTCCACGATATTCAAGTCCGGGGACTGTGATGGCCGTTCCGGAATATTGTACTAGCCACCAAATTTGACAGTAGGTAGCAGGTGTTTTTCTTGGAATGCGGTGTTCTTTTTCCACCAAGCAAAGTGTTTTGTTATGACCAAATAACTACATTTTTGTCTCATCATCATTCACTTTGTTCGAAAATGAATGTGGCTTGTCTAAATGAGCTTTTGCATAGATTTTTCATACAACAAGCGACTGTCGTGCAGAAATGGCTTCTTTCTCATCACCCTGCCATACAGATGTGCAAATTGCGCTGAATTATAGAACGATGTACAGATACACCATCTGCAGCAAGAAGTTCTTGCAGGTCTTTGGTGGTGATCTTTGGGTTGTCTGTAACCATTCTCACAATCCTCCACATATGTTGCTCCTGTATTTTTATTGGCCTGCCAGACCTGGTTTTTACAGCAACTGTGCCTGTGGCCTTCCATTTCCTGATTCCATTCCATACAGACCCAAAAGCATTTGAATCAAGAAAATGATATAGTTTTTAAAAAAATACACATTATGGGAAATCCTAAATGGTTAAATATATTATGAGTAGGATTAATGGACAGTACACATGTTATAGACCAGGTCATACAAGTGCCTTGTAGCTCACTGTTTTATAAGTTAAATTATTGAATTATTTCTTTGAATGACAATCTCTATTTCAAGTTGTAGATCATGTAGCTTGCCTCATGAAAAAAAAACATAAAAGTATTTTTACAACAATTATTTAGTTTCTAGTCACGTACACAGCTAATGCCAAAAGTCAAATTTGATCTATAAAATGAATATTGTGGTTCAGCCATGTTTTAGTGATTCCTACATGACTGATGAAGTCAGCATATTTTATTGGTGTCCAGTGTTACCAACAACTATCTTTTTTTTTTTTTTTAAAGTTTTATTTATTACTAGTGCAAGGTCCAGTACACAGGGATATACACTTGTTGTACAATAGTGAAAGCAGATACAAAGGACACATTGCACCAGTGATTTTTCAATTACACCCTGGGAAAACAATTAGTAGATGGGAAGAGAGTAGAAAGGAAAAGAAGAAGAAAAGTAGAAAGGAAGTGTCGGCTTATAGGAGGGAAATCCATTACAGAGAACATGGTTATAGTACACAATGACTCATTAAACATATATACCCACATTCAGACACATTAGGTGAGACACTCTGTCATTATGTCCTCAAAGTCCATGACTCATGCCCTGACGAGAGACCCGGTAGCTTATTTTCATTCTGGACCAAGTAACCAATCAAGTGTAAGTTGAGACGAGTCTGGTTCCCTAGAAGAATATGACTCATTTTGTAATATCCACAATGACCAGATGGCGTTAAATTTAGTTGGGCATCCTCTCGAGTAGTAGACTTGCTCCAAAATCGGGAGCGCTTGCTCCACCAGAGTAATCCAGAAAGCAATAGTAGGTGGATGTTCCTCTTTCCACTTGATAGCAATAGCCTTTTTGGCATAAAAAAGTAGAAAAGTGAGGAGCGTTTTTTCCGTGCGAGAAGTGACTGTATCCGAAAGGTAGTTAAGTAACAATACTGTTGGATGCACTTCTACTGGTAAAGCCATAAGATGGGAGATGTAAGAGGCAATGTCCATCCAAAATCCCTCGATTAGCGGGCAGTTCCAGGTCAAGTGAACTTTTGCAGCGATTGCAAACATCAGGGAATGCAGGATTGATCCTGTGAAGAATATATGGGGTATAGTAGGCCCAATGCAAGTATTTAAATTGGATCAACCTATCACGGGCTCGTATCAACGGCGAGAAAGAGTCAGCTAGGATGACAGTCCATTGCTCCTGAGTTAAGTCTGGTATATTTGTAATCCATTTTTGATAAAGCTCTGACATGGATAAGCGTCCAGTAGGTCTAATGGAGACATATATGGTAGATAAGGGCTTACGAAGGCAGTCCTTACGAAGAACATTTTCAAGTGCAGAGATTTCAATACGAGGCTCAATTGAGCGGAATTGTTGAGTCAGGGCATGGCGTAATTGAAAGAATCTAAACAGCATACTATTAGGAAGGTTGAAAGTGTCCTTGAGCTGTTGGAACGAAAGCAAGGAATTATCATCATCAAAAACATCCCCAAGACATTTCACCCTGCATTGAACCCACGCATGTGGGTCCGGGACTAAAGCTAGCTCCTGCAAAGCAGGGTTGTACCAGAGCGGTGTGTGTGGTGAAAACATCTCAGGACCCTGTTGTATTCTAGCAAAACACCTCTTCCATGCCCTAACTGTATTGTGTACCATTGGGTTAAGGAAGGCTATGCCCGGGGGTTTCCTATAAACCAAGTTCCTCAGCCCTTCTAGTGAACCAACCATTTGTGCCTCCAATAACGTCACCGGATCCTCCGGATCTGTACTAAACCAGCGCCTAATAGATGTCAAGTGGGCAGCTAGGAAATAACCTAACATATCCGGCGCAGCCAATCCCCCCTCTGTAATTGGGGAAATCAATACTTTATATTGCACCCTGGGAGACCCTGGCGACCAATAAAGTCTAGTTAGTTGGCTTTGCAGGTTCCTAAAGAACCCAGTCGGTATCCATGACCAACAACTATCTTTAATAAGGAATGCCTTAAAATACTAAATAAGTAACACATACCCTGTCAATTCATAAAGATGTTTCAAAACTGTACGAAATGGCAAACAGACTTTTATAAAAGTTATAGCTTGTTTTATTGGCAATTCTTAAAGGACAAGGAAAGGCAAAAAAATAAAATCCCATTTTTACTTTCTTTAATAAAAAAGAAACCTATCTCCAATATACTTTTAAGGCCAAGGAAAGTGTGCTTGGTCCTGAATGTTTAAAGGGATGGTTCACATTCAAATTAACTTTTAGTATGTTATAGAATGGCCAATTCTAATTAACTTTTCAGATGGCCTCCATTTTTTCCTTTTTTATAGTTTTCGGATTATTTGCCTTCTTCTGATGCTTTCTAGCGTTCAAATGGGGGTCATTGACCCAATCTAAAAACAAATGATCTGTAAAAATGGCCATAGACGCAAAGATCCGATCGTATGAATTGAGGATTCGTACGATTTTCGGACCGTGTGTGGAGAGTCCCGATATTTTTGTCCGGCAGAGATCGGTCGTTTGGTCGATCGGACAGGTTAAAAAATTTCTGTCAGCTGCCGATAATTTCTCTGCATGTATTGCCGATCGTACAATTTTCAATGGGAAACTGTCACTAGCTTTTGTTGGACATAACTTTCGTACCATTGCTGTCAGGGGCAGAACATCAGCTGATCTGTTCTTTTCTACTTTATTTGATCTGAATGGTTAGTGGCAGGTCGGGAGATGGGGAAGTCCGATTGTT
Source organism: Xenopus laevis (assembly GCF_017654675.1). Taxonomy (NCBI): domain Eukaryota; kingdom Metazoa; phylum Chordata; class Amphibia; order Anura; family Pipidae; genus Xenopus; species Xenopus laevis. Next base: position 66,710,330 of record NC_054373.1, read on the forward strand.
CGAAGATTCGAATGATCAGATCTTTGCATCTATGGCCAGCTTTAGGCTAAGCACTTACTGTACTCCTTGTTCTATTTATTGCCTATTCATATTCCAGTGTCTCACTCAAATAAAGACATAGTTGTTAGGGTAGTTTGGACCCTAGCAACCAGATTGCTGAACTTGCAAACTGCTGAATAAAAAGCTAAATAACTCAAAAACCACAAATATTGAAAAATGAAAACCAACTGCAAATTGTCTCAGAATATCCCTCTCTATGTCATAAATTTAAAGGTGAACAACAACTTTAAGGGACCAGCGAATATTGCAGTTAAATCCTTAGTAATTAGCAGTTCCCTTACTATTATATGACTTTATAGTAATATACAAAGGTCACAATTTTTTTTTCATTTCATGCATTTTGGGGGGGGGGGTTGCTCACATCTGTACCTCCTTGGGTGGCTTATAACATCCTTATAGTTTACAACATTATTCCCAATATTATATAAATATATTCATACTTGATGTAAGTTCCCGAACCAGTTTTACTATTATATGACTTTATAGTAATATACAAAGGTGACAATTTTTTTTTCATTTCATGCATTTTGGGGGGGGGGGGTTGCTCACATCTGTACCTCCTTGGGTGGTTTATAACATCCTTATAGTTTACATTATTCCCAATATTATATAAATATATTCATACTGGATGTAAGTTCTGTACAGCAAATATAAATATATAACATTGGGAATAATGTTATAACAACAAAAGACACAAGAAATGAGAATGCTCCTAGAACTCTTAGGGATTAGGATTTTAGGGGGGGGCATAAAGGGGAGGGGACAGGGGCAATGAACAGCATTGGGCCTAGGGGTGCGCACTACGTAAATCCGGCCCTGTAACGATTACCCTCATACAACCAAACACCTTGATGTCAGATTTTCTGGGCAAATCACTAAAGGTGGCAATCAACATACTGATAAAAAAGTATGAAAACATTTTTGAACAATATTCCGTGCTTGTATGGTGGAGGATTCGCCAACCATTATTGGCAGAAGACTTTGATATTGGCCAGCTCGTCGATCAGGCTGTCCGGAAAATTTTGATCGGGCACCTTTGAAGGCACCTGAACATCAGCAGTGCTGAATCGGCAGATAGAGGTAGCATTATATTCTACCTGTATACTGACGATTCAGCTCTACCTATGCTATGTTGAAAAAACTTGTTTTCCAGGAAACATTGTGATTGTAACATCGATCACCAACTTAATAGACAAGTTCGATTTTTCACGAATACCACTAGCCAAGAAGGCAGAGCTACCAGTTGTCACTCTCATTAGCCATGGTGGTTATTAGATGTAAGCAAAAGGACCGCTATTCAGTATATTGTTACAGCGATTAAGCCGAACTATATGCTATGTTCTATGCACTTTTTAACGCATTCTATAAGTATTCCAGTCTGTTCAGGTTCCTTCCATTCGCCTCACTAATGTTCCATTCGACCTCAAAAAACTCACAACTTCCCCATCGTCTCTGCCATTTTCTCTCGCTAATTAGCGCCTCCCTCAAACCTGAAGCTGCTTTCTGACCCCGGAAGTGACGTTGCGTAGATGGCGGCCCCAGGTTTGGTGGGCCCCTGCTCCGCCCTCGGGTGACAGTGCGATGACATGGGGTAGCCTCGATCCGGAGAGCGGTGACCCAAGAGCGGGTAACACCCTGGGGAGTGGACTTATTACCGTGTATTTGTATAGTGTCTTATTGATTCGGGTTCCTTCAACCCTGCAGCTCCCTCCCTTCCTCGTGTTGCTGGGAGTTTTAGCACAACAACAAAAGTTTAAGAATCCCAGTATAATTATACGCATGGTCATATCGTGATAAATCTGTTTCTAACTATACAATGGGAGTGTGAGCAGCATGCTTTATATACACTTCTTCCTCGTTTCCGGGTTCTTTTGCGTCTGTATTGTAGACTATACATTTACATACAGAAATGCGTCTGCATACCTATTAGCCCGCTCTGCAGCAGGATACAGGATACTATAATGTTCAGTTTCAAAGTATATACTAAAAATAATTTTTTTAGCATAATGAAATTATTGTAAACAACGTTTATAGATTCGCGAAAAAGTTTCATTGGTTTAAAAGCTATGTGTTAATGCAATTGCAGGTATTTTTCTCTTTTTTTTTTTTGTCTCCTGACTCATGAAGTTATGTTGCAAAAGGTCTTCATGTCTAATAAACTGGCTTCTTCTATGCCTCAGAGGCAGAGTGTAAACTGACACACACTGACTTCAGTTACATACATTTACAACTACATTTAAACCCATTGTTGGAAAGTGGTTTAGGATTACATTCTCTTAAACTTTGCTCTTGTATGAAATACAAACTTGGTTGTAGTCATAAAGAAGCTTCATTTAAGATGAACACTACTTTTTATTAGGGATGCACCGAATCCACTATTTTGGATTCGGCCGAACCCCTGAATTCATCGTGACAGATTCGGCCGAATACCGAACCGAATCAGAATCCTAATTTGCATATGCAAATTAGGGGTGGGAAGGGGAAAACATCTTTTACTTCCTTGTTTTGTGACAAAAAGTTACTCAATTTCCCTCCTCACCCATATTTTGCATATGCAAATTATGATCCGGATTTGGTTCGGCTGGGCAGAAGGATTCGGCCGAATCCCGAACCAAATCATGGATTCGGTGCATCCCTGCTTTTTATATGCTTGTGATTTAGAATTATTGTTATGTAATGTAATACATAGGCTCTGCTATATTTCCCATTTATGGTTTATTAGTGCGGTTTCTTTCTTGTTTATTGCAATCAATTTTAATTGCAACCCCCATGTTGCTAAACTTTTTTTGGCATGAAAATAAAAAAAGTGTCTTGTATGAAAACATTGATATGTAGCACTCCTTGTGCTTGCAGCCCTGTACATAATAATAATATGAATAATACATTTAATAATAATATGTAAAAATAATAATAATATTGAATCTTTAATATTTAATAATATGTAAATAATACATAAAATAATAATAATATGAATAATACATTTATAGAACAGACATGGGCTAATACAATAATAAATTATAAATACTAAATAAAGTTACAGCAGTGCAGCAGTGTTTTATTTAAGTATTTTACCCCATTCAGAAGTTATCCTACCACCATAGTCAAATTAGACCAAACATCCATATATCCAAATGTATAAAGGAATGATGCACAACCACAGCAGCAAGTCAATTACTGCTCAACATATTTCAGATGGATACCAGTTTTCAAGTAATGCATAGTGCATTAGAACCAACCATTTAAACCCATATGCCACATCACCAATGTCAAACATGCCTATAATATTCAGGCTGAGAACTGCATTGTTAAAAAAAAATAACAGCACCCTATTAGTAATTTGCCAATCTCTCAGCACTATGCCAGACTTCAGATGGGTCCTGGAAGTAAAATAAATTGGTTTGGCAATCACAGAGCTAAGTTCTTTAAAGAGGAACTCTGGCTTCCAAACCAAAATTTGATAAAGAGGGCCACATAACACAGAAACCCCTAATGTATCCATCACAGTTACCTGTATCTTCAAAACTTATGAATCAATGCCATTTTCTATGATGAAATCCAGCTGTTTGACAATTCTTCTCTTTCTCCGCCATTTGAAATCCTGGCAGGGTAGGAGGGACTAAAACACTGATGTTACAAATTGTAAAAACTACTCCTCAGTTTACAGACAGCATGCAAAAACTACATAACCCAAAATGCATTGCACTGTGATGTGCCTTTCCTTATTGAAATAACGTGTGCAGGGAATTGTAGGGTTTGGAGGATGCAGGCTGAGGACAGCTGGCTGTTGTTACAAAGTAACAGTAGTCAGCCAGCTCAGCAAAGTAGTCAGAGATATCAGCAGAAGAGCAGAGGGCTAGGCTTAGGGAACTGTCAGAAACCACAAAAAATCATGAAACTCTGCATATTTTTTAAATTATATATATTTCAAAGTTGCTTGAAATTATGTTTACTTTTCATAAAGCTCAAGTTATGTTTTTGTGGAGTTCTCCTTTAAGTACCCTATGCTTAATACCATGAGACTCTAGTTTCTCAGCTCTCGTCAACCAATTAACCTCTTTCTGATAATGGTAGTGAAAGACTAGAGGGATGATTTATGATTTTTAAAACCTGCATCTCAGAAGCTTTTAGGTGGCTAGACTTTTATTATTTTTACTTGTTTTTAACACAAAAAAGTTATTGCAGAACACTACCTGGGGATAAAATAATGTACAAATAACATCCAAACACTTTCAAAATGATAAATTAGTTTCTTAGTAAAGGAAAATTAAGTTGGTCAGTGTGTTCTTAAAATATATTTATATAATCAGGTTGAGAAATCTAAATGTGATTCACTAGTCACTTTAAAGAAAGTTACTAGTAAGCATAATGTCACAGGTGGAGTTTATTCAGTCTAAGAAGTATTTCATTTTCTTTGCAGAGCTTTTCTGTTGAACAAACTAAATAGTTTGTGAGTTTGATACATAGTAGTAGTATCAAACTCCGATACTGTGGCTTTACTTCCTGCCACAATCTTATTTCTACCATTTTCCCAAAATTTAATTTAAAGTTTAATGTCTCTGGTGTTTCTGTTTCAGTCTGGCAGCTCAGTAATTCAGCTGCAGACTCTAAACAGCTACAATTTTGCAACATTTAGTTGATATATTTCTCAGCAGTATCTATGGAGTTTTAGCAACTATTAATATCAATTCTGACAGCTGCCTTTAATGAAACCCAAGGAGTCTGCTCAGCACGGACAAAGATAACAAATAGAAATAATAGAAATAAATAAAAACATTTTGCCTGTTTTTCCAGAATTGTAGTTAAACGTGTAAGGGCTTTAGCACACAAGCAGATCCGGGGAGATTTAGTCTAATCGCCTCTTCTTCGTGGCGACAATCTCCCTGAAATGCCTTCTCCCTGCCTTCCGCCTGTTAAACTGAAAAATCTCCTGCTTCAGTGCACTCGCGTCACTTCGATTTCCGAAGTCGCCTCACGAGGAAACTTCGGAAATCGAAACGCCGCAAGTGCATTACATAATAAATGTATCAAGTAGTTTATCAATTTAGAACAGTTTACAGAGTCAGCAACCCCCCCCCAAGCTGCTTCAGAAAGATATAAAAAGGTGAAAAATAAACTTTAAGCTTCAATATGAGAAAAATGTTTACAAATAGAAAATAGAATGTAATTGTAAAAACTCCTTATTTCAAGTGAACTATCTGAAAAACACTGAACTGAAAAAAGTGCTAGAAGGTGAACAACCCCTTTAAACTTGTGTTTCAATGCATTTATTCCAAACTGTGAATTGTAAAATTTCTTTTTTTTTTTTTTTTTTGCTTCTTAGTAATGCCAAATGCCAAAAGCATCTGACATCGTCTTGATAAAAAAACATCATAAATTAACTGCCGTGCTCTTTGCTCTGTTTTCAGTTCCTTGCTATGGATAGTGCTATTACTTTGTGGCAGTTCCTTCTCCAGCTCCTACAGGAGCCACATCACAATCAGCTTATCTGCTGGACATCAAATGATGGAGAATTCAAACTTCTGCAAGCTGAAGAAGTGGCCAGATTATGGGGAGTCCGCAAAAATAAGCCCAGCATGAACTATGACAAACTAAGCCGAGCACTTCGCTATTACTACGTGAAAGTAAGTAGGAATTCATTTGGCAGAAGTAACAAAAATAATCAGTTATAGATATTCCTTTTTACTCTGTAATATAAATTCTGTAATATCAATTACTACCACCTAAGATGCATTGTCTAGCCACCAACTTTAGATCTACTATCTACCCCCACCCTTTTTGTTTCACTGCTTTAAATAGCCTTGTAAAGCTAAAGACAATTTACAGTTGCATAATCCTGCTTTTAAAATTAAATTTATATATTTATAAATATAGCCATAATGGTAAAGTTAAAATCCTCTTCTGCAGAAGGCCCAAATCTGTCAAGAACATAAGGAACCTCCCGTTGGAGTCAAGCAGAAAGGCAGAGACTGAGATCTCTTTATATCCACTAATTTTTAGAGTAGTGGCACACTGGGCAAATAGAATGCACTGAATGCACAGTATAGTGCAGTGGATGGGGGACCAATCTGATCTTTGCTTTTGTTTTCTAGCCGATTGGTTCCTCAGGGCAACATCACTTTTAATGTTTTACTCCACTTTTTACACAGCATGATAAATGGGCCCCTTAGGGTAAATGTATGTGGTTTGAACCCATGAAGCCTGAATACTATTGTTTTGGGAGAAGTCAGAAATTAAAAGGGTAGTCCGCTTTTAGAAATAAATTATTATGATGTAAACAGTGATGTTTTGTTTTTGAACAATTTGTTTTTCATTTCTAGGACTACAGCTTTACAATCAGGAATCATATTAATCCTTAGCCTATACATATGTTGTTTATATATTTTTTTTATAATTTGTCTTTTTATTCACCCTTCTCTCTGCAATTCAAAGTTTGATTGGTATGATAAAAGGGTTCATAGTAAAAATTATAAAATCCAAATAATTTTGTTCTAGGAGACTTATTTATTACAGAATGGGATTACAGGCTTGCAATGGCGATGCAAGTGGTTCTTATAATGTATCTAACTATATCATTAATGAATGTTTATATATTAATGCTCCATTTCTAATTTCAGAATATCATTAAGAAGGTAAATGGACAGAAGTTTGTATACAAGTTTGTCTCTTATCCTGACATTCTTACTATGGACCCACTTACGTTGACTCGTGGGGAAGGTGAGATGGAATGTAGTCCTTCTGATGCTGTTGCCTGCCTGAGCCGGGAAAAAGAAAACTATGGCAAGGAGCGAACTCCAGCCCTTCCCATAAAATCCTCAGGACGAAACGACTACATACACTCTGGTCTTTATACCTCTTTTACTCTTAACTCCTTGAATACAGCTGGAGTGAAGCTCTTTAAAGCTACACAAGTAGAACATCCTGGTGAGAAGAAAAGTTTTCAGGAATCCCCTTTATCTGTGATAAAATTTGTGACAACACCAACCAAGAATCCTGAGCCACCACCTCAGGTTGTCTCTTTCCCACCTCCACCTCCTGATCCCCATGAGAAACCAGCAGAATCAGAAATTCCTGTAAAATGTACAATATCACCCCTTGCCTCTTCAGTTTCCACAGTCCCAGAGCCCACAAATTCAACATCACCAGCAGTAGAAATAGAGGTTAATGCTGAACTGGAATCTGAGACTTCTGAATCCCTGGATTTTTCTCATGATGTGTCCTTGGAGGTGACAGATCCAGAACCTGAACAGGAACCCTATGTACTCGACATAAAAAGCACCTCAAAATCTAAAAAGCCAAAGGGGCTTGAGTTGGCTCCCACTGTGGTCATCACCACCAGTGATTCCAACCCTTTGGGAATTCTTAGCCCTTCACTAGGGACAGCTTCCCTGACACCTGCATTTTTTTCTCAGGTAAGTGGGCTTTTTTTTTTTTTTTGAAGCACAAGCTTGCTTATTCATCTGTTACTTTAATGCAGAATTTTAATTGATCACTTTGTTTAAGCCATAGCATTTGAAGGTTATGTTTTATTATAGTTTGAGAGAGTGGAATCACATGGTGTGGTTAATCAATGTGTAAAGTTCTTGTCAGACGACTATTAATAGCCATGTAATGGGGGCACCACCAAAGCACAGTGTGCAAGGTGCAGTACAAGAGAAATAGGTGTATAGTAGTGGTAATTAAAGGAACAGTAACACCAAAACATTTAAGTGTTTTAAATTAATGCAAATATCATGTACTGTTGCCCTGCACTGGTAAAACTTGAGCTGTTTGCTTCAGAAACACTACTATAGTTCATATAAACAAACTGCTGTGTAGCAATGTCGGAAATTTAAAAAAAGCTAAATGGCACAGGTTAAATAGTGGATAACTGATAATACCATTATGTTCTACAGATCTTATCTGCTATCTGCTGTGTAATTTGAGCATTTTAACCTTTGAATGGCTGTCCCCATTGCTAGAGAGCAGCATATTTATATAAACAATAGTAGTGGTCTGAAGCACGCACCGTAGTTTTACCAGTGCGGGGCAACACTGCATTATTTTTATATTTTTATTACTTTAAAACACTTTTAGTTTTGTTTGTTACTGTTTCTTTAAAGGAACAGTTCAGTGTGAAAATAAAAACTGGGTAAATAGATAGGCTGTGCAAAATAAAAAATGTTTCTAATATAGTTAGTTAGCCAATAAAGGCTGGAGTGACTGGATGTGTAACATAATAGCCAGAACATTACTTCTTCCTTTTCAGCTCTCTAACTCTGAGGTAGTCACATGGTACATATCTGTTCAGTGAGTTTGCAATTGATCCTCAGTAGTCAATGTAAACCAAGAGAGCTGAAAAGCAGGAAGTAGTGTTCTGGCTATTATGTTACAAACCCAGTCTATTTACCCAGTTTTTATTTTTACACTGAACAATTCCTTTAAGGCTAGTGCCACACAGGGCTGACTTTCTGCCTGTGGAAAAATACATGTTTTTTTTCCTTGCCTGCACCCGGAACAAGGTGATTTACAAAGATTTCACACCAGTTCCAGTCCCAGTGGAACTTGCAGTCTAAAGCTCTCCATAGACGCGACGATTCTTCTTGCTGAACAACCGATTTTAGGGAAGTCCGACCAATCCTTCGAAATTATCGTGTGGTTATTGGGATTCGAAAGATCGTACATCTTGCGATTTTTCGGCCGACATCTGTCAGGAAATTGATCGGCCATGTCAAAAAATCTTTGTCGGTCCCAGTGCAATCTATCTATGTTTGCAGGGCCAAGCAGGCAGCTCCCCTTTTGTTTTCCTCGCAAATTGGTCTTTTTAGTTGATGGTAAATTCGTACGATCGTTCTGAGAAGATCGTGGTCTCACGATCAGGATCTGATCTATTAAAAATCTCAACATCTATGACCAGCTTTAGGCTCCTATCACATTCACGAAAGTTTCGACATTATCAGGAGCCAGTTAAATATGTTTTATTTGAACTGTGGGAAGAAACCAGAGTACCGAGAGGAAACCCATTCAGACACTGGTAAACATGCAAACTCATTGCAGATAGTGTCCAAGTCAGAATCAAACATAGGACCCTAGCAAGGCAAAAGTGCTATCCACAGAACCACTGTGCTGCCCCATTATTATTATAAAGGCTTGAAAACAGGATATATTGGAGCAGCAGCAGCAAACAGCGCACCCTTCAGAAGAGAGAGCATAGTCATTCAAGCAAGGGATAAACCGTAATTCCATGATCATTCCTAAGGTAAAGGGACTTTTTGGATATTTTGGAATTGGTCACCATTTTTATAATTACATTAAAGATCATCAAAATGGGGCTGTTTCAGAGCTTTAAGTTCTGTATTTGTGAGTAGCCTATTAATTGCAGTGTAACAGAGAGTAACGATGGAAGCATGAAAATGCGCCTGTACACTTATCACTGGATAAGAAAAGTATTTGTCATAGGATTGGGGGCTGCTTTGCCCTCTTTATTTCATAACTTTTGGACTTTTCAAAAGCGTTCATGTTATTAGAGGTACTACTACCAGTACAACAGAGCAGATATATAACATCCCTGCATGTTTTTTATGTAACAGTGATGTTTCAGGGACACATAATGGATTGGATTATTGTCTTGCATATAAAGGTAGGTCTGTTGGAAATCGTATAAAGCATGAAAACAACGGTAGTGCTGTATGTGAATCCAAGGTGAGTCCAAAAGGCACAAATGTTGCGTTGTATGACATAGCTCTTCCCAGCACATCAACACTGTTATATTTAATGGCCTTCATTTGACAACAGGAAGGATTTTCGCCTGTATGGTTTTTGTTATTTCTTGTAATAAACAAAGACTGAAACTGGAAGTATTTTCACTTTCAACTTTGTTTGGTACTTGTAAGCAACTGTAGGAGGAGGAGAAGGTTGTTTAGCAAATTACCGGTCCAAAGATGAGTACTTTCTTATCTGAAAGCCAGACGCAAACTACTGCTAGAGCTAGAGAAGGTAACAGTTTTTTTAATCTAGTATAAGTCATTCTAAAACAACTGGACTTGCTGAGTAATCATTGAAGACGTTTCACTACTTATCCGAGTATCTTCTTCAGTTCAACTTCTTCTTCTGCATATAAACTCTTCCACCAATCCAATCACAATGGCACATTATAACTCTTTAGAGAGGTGACATCTGAAATTCACAAAGGTGTGATTCTATGGGGTTACTGTGCTAGGATTACCAAGGTGTAAATGAAACGGATCCACACACACAACGATTAATGCAGTCGGGGATTATCCCCTTTTATTCAGACACCAAACATGTTTGGTGGCTGAATAAAAAGGGATAATCCCCGACTGCATTAATCGTTGTGTGTGCGGATCCGTTTCATTTACACATTGGTTGCTAAGGGACCCGGCCGGGTCAAAGGAAGGAACGCACCACCAGCTTGCAGGATTGGTGAACTACAGGTGTGCGGTAGGAGAATTACATTGTAATCAAGGATTACCAAGGTATCATGCAACTCCCAGAAACAGGTGTTAACTTGTCAGTTGCATGAATGGATGTGTGAAGTGTTCTTTAACCGCCGGGGTTTAGAACAGCATGGTATGTAGCAGACAGATGGTGTCGAAGGCCCCTGCCTCTGTTCAGGGGTGTTTTCTCCACCTTGACATTAATCGCCTCTTTCACACTTCATTCAAACCAGCAGTCTTCTTTATCCAGGACTTGGACATTGTTATCTTTAAAGAAGTGTCCTTTGTCTTTTTGGTGTAGAAAGAGTCTTGCCCTGTAGAGTTCGCCGTCTTATGTTGAGCCATTCGCTTGGTGAGTAGTTGCTTTGTCCCCCAAATGTATAGGTCAGTGCACTCCTCACTAGACTGGACTGCGTATACCCATTGCTTTGTTTTTCATTAGGTGTTGGATCCTTTGGGTGTACCAGTTTTTGTTTTGGTGTGTTGCTAGGTTTAAAAAACACAGGGATGTGGTGTTTGTTGAAAATCCTCCTGAGTTTCTCTGACACTCCAGCTACATAATAGGATTTTTATGTTCTGCCTACCGGGAAGTCATTTATTTTGGACAAAAGACCAAAAGGAGTGGAAAAAAGGAGAAAAGACACAGTTATAATAGCAAAGAATAGATAAAACACCATTGTATTGGACAGGGCTTATCGGGTATGTGCTATGTAAGATGTGCCTTTTCTCCTTTTTTCAAGCTTGAATTGCTGCCCCCATGGCTATGAAGCATGTTTATATAAACTATAGTAGTCTTTAACATAATCTATTTTATCAAATTTAAAGGGATACTGTCATGGGAAAAAAAGGTTCCCTGGCCTTGTGTAGTATAATGTAGTTGCTACAACATATATGTCCATTGTACTTTAAAGGCATACTGTCATGGGAAAAAACATTTTTTTCAAAATGAATCAGTTAATAGTGCTGCTGCAGCAGAATTCTGTGCTGAAATCCATTTCTCAAAAGAGCAAACAGATTTTTTTATATTCAATTTTAAAATCTGACATGGGACTAGGCATTTTGTCAATTTCCCAGCTGCCCCCAGTCATGTGACTTGTGCCTGCACTTTAGGAGAGAAATGCTTCCTGGCAGGCTGCTGTTTTTCCTTCTCAATGTAACTGAATGTGTCTCAGTGGGACATGGGTTTTTACTATTGAGTGCTGTTCTTAGATCTACCAGGCAGCTGTTATCTTGTGTTAGGGATCTGCTATCTGGTTACCTTCCCATTGTTCTTTTGTTTGGCTGCTGGGGGGAAAAAGGGAGGGGGGTGATATCACTCTATCTTACAGTACAGCAGTAAAGAGTGATTGAAGTTTATCAGAGCACAAGTCACATTGAACAATTGTCTAGCTCCATGTCAGACAATTGACAATATATCTAGCTCCATGTCAGATTTCAAAATTGAATATAAAAAAATCTGTTTGCTCTTTTGAGAAATGGATTTCAGTGTAGAATTCTGCTGGAGCAGCACTATTAACTGATTCATTTTGAAAAAATTTTTTTTCCCATGACAGTATCCCTTTAACTTTTTTTATGGTATTGTCTTTTGATCACTGTTGCCTTATATCAGTGCCTGATTATATCAGTTCTCATGGACAATAGAAAGGAAGAGCAGTGTTTCTAGGTTATCAGTTTAGTCAGTTGACACTAACAGCCGGCTTTGAAGATAACCAAAAATCTTGTCATCACCAAAGTACTAGTTGCAGTGTTCCATTTTATATCTGTTCATATTAATCATTTTAGAGAATTCGTTATACTAAAGCCTTTCAGTTTGATTATCTTGCATGGAACATAAACCACAGATGTCTTTTAGGGCAATCACATAGAGCCACTTTGAGTTTCTTTTAGCACCATAATTTAGTTTTTTAGAGGCCAATTCATCATTTCATGGGCTTGAATGTAAGTGGCTGAAAAGTGGTGGTGCAGCACTTACAGGTGACAGTAGTTTGAAAAAGAATCCAAGTACATTTCTAGTCAATTATTGCCCTTGAGACTACTTACATTAAAGTCTGTGGCAGACTGCTTTTTGTGCTTTGGCACTTTGTTTTTTGGGCTACCAAAACATGCTTGAATATCCCCAAATAGCCCTTGTATGCCTTTGCTCAAAGGCTACTGTCTCACAAGGCTGTATCACGGCCACAGAAGCTGATGTGTTCCCCAAGTTTCTGCTGTGTCTCGGCACTCACAGACATAGCGCTGACCTTCAAACACATAGAGTGAATATCAATGAGAAAACACAAAACTGGGCATTTTCTTACCTATATCCATTCCTTGTGTCTGCACATAGGCTGACCCATGCCTGTCAGTTCAGGAAGAGTGGAGCACATTGGCTTCTCTCCGCCGGTAGAGGAAACACAGGTGAAGAGAAGCCAAGGTGCAACCTCGTTTAACATTAGCCTTATAGTGATGATGTTCTATCAATGAATGGAATCTGATCAGTATTTTTCTGTGTTACAGTACTTAGGCTAAAGCCACACATGGGAGTTTCTTTGCTTGAGAAACAGGATCTGTTTTCATCAGTTCCTGTGTGCATTGGCATACACTGTGTTGGCCTGTTTGCAGACACCTGGAGCAGAGGTTGGCACAAAAATGCATATTCTTGCATTTTATCGCAAAAATCAGTTCAATGTGTCTGCACATAGGTTGACACAGCATCTGCCAGTGCAGATTGAGAAAGGAGCAGATTGTTAACCTAACATGGGTCCATGTTTTAGTGTTCAGAGTTACAGACTGCAATTTATATATGTAAACTAGGTTCTGGTTAGATAATTTTAAGAACACCGTTTTTCTCTTCTCTCATTGCAATGAGAATGCTGATTTTTGTTATTGCGGTGGCTATTAAATCTAACTGACATTGGCTTTTTGTTTTAGACTCCGATTCTGCTGACCCCCAGCCCCCTGTTATCCAGCATACACTTTTGGAGCACTCTGAGTCCAATGGCCCCTCATAGCCCTGCCAGGTTACATGGAGCAAGCACACTGTTCCAGGTAAGTAATCAAGGAGAGTGACTGAAGAGTCAGGTTTCATTCTCAGTAGTAAGGGAATCTAAATACCAAAAATGACTTTATATAAACTTTTTTAGAGTGGTCATCTGAGATCTTTTGCAATTTTGGCTCAACAGCTGTCATTGAGGCTCAGAGTGTCAGCAACCCTAACACGTACTCCATTTCTATGCTTTTCTGTTAAAGTTAACAATGCTGGATTTTGGATACAGCTGTTGAGGCAAAATCTGGTATAAACAGTCTAAAACTACTAATATCTCAGACACAGCTAAAAATATAAACTAGTTGCAAATTGCAAAAGTGCTCAGAAAAGCAAACTTGTAAGTTTACATCTGTTATTTTTATGTAATGCTGCATTTGGAGACATCCCCAAATGTGTTGAAACTGCATCAAGACCATTTCATTTTTGGAATTAAAATGTGTTCAGATTGCCATTGTAATGCTTTCTTCACTTGCAGTCAGCCAACATCTGCATGGCTAGGCATGTATGGCAAGTGTGAATGGCTTTGTAAAGAAACCAAATAATATTTAACCTGAAGGCCGAATATGTTACTAGCATTTTGACAGTTGTTTCTACATTATATGTGCATTATTTTGCAGCATCTGACATTTGGTTTCTTCCTTTAGTTTCCATCTGTGTATAACAGCCACATGCCGTTCACCTTATCAAGTTTCGACAGCCCAACCACACCAGGACCCTTTTCTCCTGACCTGCAGAAGTCCTAGCAGAAACCTTGTAACAACAGAGCAAGCCTAGAAAATTAGTAGAGTGGGGTGTACTTGTTCAAAGAAAAAGTTGTATTATCATAACATAGTAAATATGAACTGCAAAAAAAAGAAGTATGACCTGCTGGACTATTCATCACAGAGCTTCTATATTTTGTTGTGCAATTCCATTTTGTATATGTTTCTAAATTCAGGGACAACGTGTTGCTGAAAATGTAACCAAGGTAATTTCTCGACTGCAAATTGGATGAAAAGTAAGGTGGAAATATGCTGAAAGGGCAATTAGGAGCCTACTGTCTTATTGAACTGATTATTTTCTTATTTCAACAGATTATTTACTTTTAGTTAAATATTATAAAACTCCTTAACTGTTTTATGCCCTGTATCGAATTTGTATAACAGGAGACAAATGCAGTTTGGAACAAATGGAAACCTTTGAACACCTCAAGCATAATTTAAGGATCAATCGAGGTCCATTTTGACTCAGGTGGAGGTACCGTTCAATTTGTATTATTTAAAGAGAATCCAAAGCACTTAAACACATATTAGGCCAAAGGGAAATAGTGGTCTTAATGCCATGTTAGCTATGTTTGCACTACCATAAAATCCTGTGTTCTAGTAATGTTTCTCAGCTAGCAATGATCAAACGCTTAAAATGTAGCCAATAAACAGGCATCTAGTCTTAATGGTGCAGTATCTCCAAGCCCAGAATCATTTTAATGTATGTACAAAATATGTTCAGTCTGTATAGATTAAAGGTAAAGCATACATTTTGGTCATAAGATGAAAGAAAAAAAACCCTTTAATGGCCCACACAACAGTTACATTCAATATATCTCTAAAATGGGGCAAAAACAGCAGAAATCATCAAAAGGCTTGGCACTAAATAAATTTATCTGATAAATGGACTTTTTTTTATACTAGTGGTGTTGGTAAGATATATTGCAAAACGTTAGGATTCCTTCTGGATGACTCCCTGTTGTATAAAGATAATACAGCAGATCTTGTAATTACACTTTAACTCCTACGATGAAGAAGTACCACATGGTAGATGTGCCTATCACGGGTCTTTCGTAAAACAAAAATATTAATGTGTTTGAGACAAATGCAAATGTAAAGGTATATATTGGAAATATATTTTGTCCCAGTTAAAGATTAGTACTTATTTGAGTGTGATTTTTATATGCTAGGCACATTTGTTTGAAGAAAATGGCTTTGTGCTTGTGGCAAGATAAAATTTGGCACATGCCATTATTTACAGCCTCCTACATAGGACCAATATGTAATATCAGTCACATGTTTGTTTATTGTGAATTTATTATGGATGTGATTGTTGAGTATGACTGGGTTTTAAGGCTGACTTCCATTTTAATGCTTTCCTTTGGCCAGATCTATATATGCGACATCTCTCTCTTGAATTGAGAGCTTGGAGGAGCAATACATACTGGCAAACCTGTTTCGTTTTTTGGCTCCTTCATTTCTGTGTTAACAGATCTAGGAGCATATGTACTGCAGTATATGTTTGAGAAGAATTAATTCATGTTGTATATTTTAGCTGGGTACTTGAACTGCTGTCTGTGAGCATTGCATTCCTTTGTTAACTAACTGAGCAGCAATTGCTAATTACAATTTTTTTAAATATTATATGCATAATACCTTTTTTTATATATTTCAGTTAGTGTTTTATTTAGCTGCCTGTAATGCTGTTAGCAGGGGTAGTTGTTGACCTATCTTTTCCCCAGAAATTGAAGCTTGCAAAGCTGATCCGATGCCCATGTGCTGTATATAACTCATAATAACTTTGCCTGCCATATTGGAAGGGTGAAACCTCCACTCCAGAGGAATGCTTGCCAAAAGGTAAAAAAAAAAAAAACTACAAAAATTGTCTGGAAAGTGGAAAAACTTTACACATACATTATACCTAGAAACCATATAGTATTTTTGAAAGTGTAGACTAAGGGAATATAGGGTAAAGGCATATATGACATTTGCATTTCCTGGTGTAACTTGCCCTTTTTACAGAAGTTTATAAATTTGGCTTAAAAAAGCTCACTCAAAAACCCATTATTTTAAAAATGAAAGTGCTTACTTTGTCTGTGAACAATGTGTAATATTGAGTAAAGTAGCATTGTTCCGTGGAAATGATTTTAATGGTTGAAACATTTTGGCATGTTTTATACTTTAGTTACTGGCCTTTCAGGAAAACAAGTAAAGCTTCAACTTCAATATTCTCATGTCGAAATCTGCCTGTGACGGGTGCTTGCCGGCATGGCTAGCATTGGTTGTTTTAATGCCAGCAGAGAAAACAAGGAGTGTGATAGTACCCTAAGGTTATCGTTATGTTAAATGTTCTAATAAAAGGGGGTAATTATTTGATAATAGTATCCCTTGAACAGAACAGAATACCCCCTTTTTTAACATTTTGGACATGCTTTTTGCCTATTGTTTTAATCAAAAAAATCTTTGGTTTATGTTATTTTTTTATGTAAACAGGGAAACTGAAGCTACTCCATGTTTAGTCTTTCAAGGTAGATAATACGAGTACCAGTATACCCCCCCCCCCCCGACTCACCCTTTGTTTTAACTGTTTGTTAGCAGGAGACCATTATGCCAGGGGATTATTTGAGCACTTGTCATCTAATTATTTGCCTCGCAAGGAGTAACTTCAGTTTCCCTGTTTACCTAACAAATAACGAAAGCCATAGATTTTTCATGATAAAAACAATAGCCAAATAAGCATATTCTTTGCAGTCATGTTGTACAAGGGGGTATATCGCCCCTCTAAGTCCATATAATGTATTCAAGCTTTTTGATCTTTGTACCTAAGCAAGGCAAAAATATGCTGCATATTTTAATGTAATTCAGGAAAAGGAATAATATGCATTATTTTAAATATAGGTGATTTTAATATGTACTTTTAGATTTGATATTTTAGCAAAGGGGTGTTTATGCAAATTATATATTTTATAAAAGACATTTGGAGCAAAGCAGATTTGGATAGAGCACTTGCACACACACCTCTGTAATGCATGGCTTCCTTACTTAAGACTGTTGGCCTTAACAAACAAAGCAAAAGCTATGGTTATCACTGTGTATGGCCAGTCATGCAGTAGCCATCTGTTCAGCCCTCAGGTTCCCTGAAAGGTTGGTCAGCGCATGGTCATGTTACATTAAGAGGAAACATGAAGTGTTGCATTTAAATGAACAGCATCCATTTCTCAAGCTATAGTTTTAAATATCTGAAAAGGAAGCACAGAAGGGTGATCTAATGGAACTGTTTTTGGTAGTGCGGGGCTTCTGTGAACTTCTTGTCCTCAGCTTGAGATTAATTGGTAAATCACAGCAATTGTTGCACCGCATGGTTTGCATGGACAAGAAAAGGGCATCATTTTCCCAAAAGAGCACTTTTCTACTCACTGATTACAGACACAAAACCCTTTTATCAAAATTAAGAAATTATGCACTGAGTTTGGCCGAAAAACTGAGCTGAATAATATATTTGTTTTTGTTTCATTATACAATCAAAACTTGTCTGTGGTTGCCAAATACTATGGACCGCTGGCTTAAAGGACAGAGAAAGTGCTTGCAGTGCAGCCCCAGTGAATATAGACTCTAACCGTAGTCCCTTCTAAGGTACCTTGTATTGTGAAGGCACCATTTTTATTCAATCTCACAGAAGTTTGGCATGGCAGTGCAGACATAGAAGATACCCTGGGCTAGTGTGATTTTTTTTTTAGAGAGCAGGAGCACCTGCCGAGGGTCAAAAGTTTGCAACTATATTTACTTGGGGGTCCATATTAAATTGGCACCCCAAATGTGAAGCAATTTTTTTAAGAATCTTTCTTGTTGAAGTGTATGGTTACAGACAGATAGAAATGTGTACATGTAGTCAGTGCAGCTCTGTCACTCCCATATAGGGTATCCAAGAAAACACTGACACTCAAAGGCAAGCAAAAGCAGGGTTATACCCTTGCGTATTTATTCTGCAAACGTGCACGTGTTTTCTTGGCTAGTTTGCTGAGGAGGGTGCCAATCCCTCCAACACCGTGCACCAGGCGCTGAACTGCCGAAGGCCAGGGTGTGCGAGCGGGCTACAACACATGACTCCCATATAGGGCTCACATCTGATAGCACTTGAATTAAACACATGATGTATAAAATAGGAAGAACACTATTGGAAAATGGAGAGCACAGTCTGTGTGTCAAGGTTTGGGAATACTTACCTGTCTTATTGTTGAAATGTGCTTTTTTTATACACAATCAAATGATATATGTTTCGAATGACTGTTGCTTAAACTTTTAATCAATACCTGGTGTTTTTGTCAGATGAATATCTTGTTAAATGTTTTTTATCCTTCTTCATTTGTTTCCCTAAATATTTGTATCTTTGTTTGCATTCTAGTATTTTTGTAAACGTAGGACTTGTGGATGAAGTACCATTATCTATAATATAAAAAAAGCATTGGTTTGTGTGACATATTCACAGTATTGTTTATTCTACAGGCATAAGTACATACTGACAAGACTAAAATGCAATGCAATATACATATTTTGTACAAGACATATAGCTCTATATTCAGCTGAAAAACCAAAAAGCCTACATTTTATCTGCTTGTTTGTAAATGCTTTGCATAAATTCAAATATATTTCTTTTTTTATTAAATACTTTATTTTATGGAAATCTGTGTTGTTTTTTTTGTACCTGTGAAAATTGTAATGAGAAGTTAGACCTAAAGGGTAAGTAAAATATCTACATTTCTCAATTAAATGCATTTGGGATTTGCTAGTGTGAGAAAACAATGGTTTAGAATAACAAACTACAAAATGGCAAAAATTACATAGCAAGGGCTTGTTCCCCTGTTTTATACTATGCAAGGGGGTGGGAAGTGGAGGGAGCAGCTGATGAGCTTCACAGAATGGTGATTTTGCTTGTCCAAATCAGAGAAAATGTGTTCTTTGATTGCCAGTACAAAAACAGAATTGAAGGTTAAAGTCATCTGCCATAGGACTGCTGTCTTGAATGTGTACAGCGTTCTGAAAGATTTAAAACATTAAATCCTCTGATTTGGTACCAATTGTCTCTTGAACTCTTCAAGCATAAAGGAGGCTGATCAATTGAATACCCATTACATGGCCAGGGTACCCTGTGTTTCAGATTTTGTCAAAATAATGATTCACCAGCTGCTGTGAACTCTAGGGTGTACATTGGTGCAACCAGCAGTCTGTAACCCCAACAAGTATATTAGTAAAGTAGTATCTGTATCCCTAGTACCTAAATGCACAATACTTTCCCCCATAACATTCTAATGCTATATAGTAACACCCAATGCACTATTCAGCTGACAAATAATCATGTCCCCTTGCAAGTGCATTTCTCCAAAGATGATAACCTCAAACTTTACAGTATACCCTCATAGTTTAAATTTTCCATCCCTCTTACCATTTTTGTTGCACTTCTCTGCACTCCATCTCATTATCAAATTCTTTTCTCTAAACCTCTACTTTTCAGCATGCAGCTCTCATACTGGATTTCTTATTTCAGTTGTTAAAACATGATGCTATACTGCCTAGGGTTGCAGGATTCCAACACGCATGATTTTGCAAATCATTTTGCTTGCACTAGACCAACCGGAATACAAGGAGTGATACAGAACAGTAAGTTTATCTTTTGTTGCACATGGCATATTTGTTAACATTGGAGACAAACATAATTGGTGATGTTGCCCATGGCAACAAATCAGCAACATACAAGTTAGAAAACAAAAGCAAAGATCTGATTGGTTGCTATCTCAATATCACTGGTGATGTGATACAATAGCCCTAAGCCTTGGGAATGCTTGGCATCTGGGGTTTTCTGGTTAAGGCATCTTTTTTTATTGTGGAGTACCATGTGTTATGCCATCAACATGAATATGTTCTATTAGTTAATATCAAGGTACAGGTATGGGACCTAATATACAGAATGTTCAGGACCTGGGGAATTCTGGATAACTGATCTTTCCGTAATTTGGATCTTCATACCTTAATGTGGTGCTGAGGAGAGTAATACACTGAAATCCGGATGTAGGCAGGCACCATTCCGGAACACCAAAGTCAAGAAGTAGAATCCAGAAGCCCAAAATTTAAATAATACAAAAATCTTTATTTTATATTATATATAAAAATAAAAACCTTACGCGTTTAGTGTCTCAAGGACACTTAAAGGGATACTTTTCAAAATGAATCAGTTAATAGTGCTGCTCCAGCAGAATTCTGCGCTGAAATCCATTTCTCAAAAGAGCAAACAGATTTTTTATATTCAATTTTGAAATCTGACATGGGGCTAGACATATTGTCAATTTCCCAGCTGCCCCAAGTCATGTGACTTGTGCTCTGATAAACTTCAATCACTTTTTACTGCTGTACTGCAAGTTGGAGTGATATCACCCCCTCCCTTTAGGAGGGTAACAACAGGCTAGCAGTTCCTCGGTGGATCTCTGGTGGATTTTGTGATTTGCCCAGGCCCTTTTTGGGTCTGGGTGAGTTTTTTCCCTAGAAAGATATACTGTAGCCGTTTTTTATCCCCTTTTTTTTTTTTTTTTTTTTTTTACATCAAGATGCCGAAAGGCAATGCTGCTGGCCCCAGAAGTGTATGTACACGCTCCAGGCTTGGGCCAGGGAAAGGTAAAAAGATGAAAGAATTGACAGTAGCTCCTGACAAAAAGAAGCCAAGTGATCACAGAGCAAAAGCAATGGAAAATATAAAATCAGCTGAGCCCCATGAAAGTGTCTCTGTCCCTTCTGATGGTGAAGAAATGGAGTGTACAGCAACACCTTCCAATGCAGAGGCAGGCAAGATGGCGCCTAACCAGGAGGTGGAAGCTCCTACAGGACCATGTGACTCCCAGTGTGCAAGCCCTGTGGTGGAACCGGCCAGTGGTGATGATGTCTGTGAAGAACCGACAGCAGAACTTCAGGCTGGAAAAGTGGCAGCACAAGTGGCAGAAGGAGTACTGCAGGAGGCAGACAAGAGGGACAAGCTGCGGAGGTAAGCGACACTGCCAGCTGGAGTGATTTGGGGCAGCAGGAGAGGCAAACAGCAAAGGAGCCTAATCAGTATGAGAAGGTTTATGGAGACTGTGTTAAACATACTGACAATGGGGAAAGTTTTGCTAAAGACTCTGTTCTGGACACTGACTGGGCTCTTAGAGCCATGGATGGGTTGAACAAGAAAAAGCAGTTTTTGGACAGTAACATCTGTAGGATTGCAATGGACTTTAAATTGGCAAAGGGTGAGAGCCGAGCAAGGAAGATACGGGAGCTTACAATTTTAAATAAAGATTTGGAGGAGGTGGAAAGTGAAATGGAGACTGTTCTTAAAAAGATTGAGCCCTGGAGAGAGACATATACTGTAGTAATAAAGAGAGATTTCAGCAAATGCAGAAAGGAGAGTCTGCAGCACAGAAGGAATTTGTTTCTAAAGTGGTGCTTTCTGGTAAAGCTGTGCAGGACATGGAACTGACTATTTTGGACGATTCAAACCCTAATGAGTTAAGTGAAAATGAACTAAGTAATGGTTTTAAAGGAAAAAGATTTAAATACAAATGCACTTAGCAAAAGTAATGAAACTGAAAAGGATTGAAAAATAGTCACGCAGAAATGAATTGAATGTTTCTAAGGTTCCTCCTGTTTCCAATGTAATCTAATAATATTGTTTTAAATGTTATGAGTATGGGGAAGCAGGGGGATGTGGGTGAAGGGTTAAACACAAAAGCAAAGGTGGTTGCAGAGAAAGCAGGTTCAGGTTGGGAACAGCAGTGCAATCACTGATAATGCAAAGTTGCCCTGAACCCAATGATTCTAATGAGATGCGGGGGAAGGGGTGGAAAAAGGAAAAGTGGATTTTCAGGGAAGAAATGACTCAGCTACTGTTTGGAGATGGAGCAGTTTAGGTCAGAACAATGGTAACATGGATTCAAAATACATTTAAGAGAAAAAATGTTGCAAAATCAAGTGGACTGGAGAAAAAGGGAAGGAGCCTGGCAGGAGGTTTGTAGCCAAGGAACCTTATTAAACAGGTCTCTGGGTTTTACACCTGATGATGTTTTTGCTTTAATCACAATATCTGACAGTGAATATGATGTAAGCTTTAAGTTAACACAAACCTTAGAGGCTTTTTGGTGTAAATATGAACAGAACAAAGGGTGCGGCTGAATGGGAAGGTTTTAAAGCAGTACCTGTTTCTAAACCTGACACTAAGTTGTAACTGTCTCTTTTAACATGAATCTGTCCCCCCTGAGGATGTGTTGGTTTGGCCTGCGCAGGCAGTGCACTGTGCTCTCCCTCTCACTAAGGTCGTATGATGAGGAAGGCTTCTGGGATTGTGGCTGGAAGGTGCAGGTTCGTTTGGAATATGGAGTTGCATGTGCCCAAGCATCTGCCAAACTCTTTTTTCATTGGCAGAGAGAGAGGGGTCTGTTTTTATGCCGGTCAGCCTAAAATTGTGCCATAGGTGTGGGTCCAACAGGCCATTTTGCTAATAAATGTGAAGTAAAAAATGTGCTTTGTGTGAAGGTCTGGGCCATGACAGTAAAGAATGTGATAAGATAAGGTGTAATTTGTGTAAACAATTGGGACATATACACCGGGACTGCCCAGAGGCATGGCATAATGTGCTGAAAAATTGCCCAAATATTGAGAGGGAATTTCAAAATGATCAGGTTTCTTCCCCAGATGGAAATACGGAACAGTCCACAGAGCAAGAAGGAATCAGTCAGGAGAACAGTGTCAGAAGGAAAAATAAGAAAGGTGCAGGTACTGAAAGAGAGGAGGTTGTTGAGGCAGGTAAAAAGGAGGTGGTAAAAAACAAAAAAGAAGTGGGTAATTGGACAGTGGTTGATAAAAAGTCAAGGAAGAAGCAAGACAAAATAACTGTTGCTAAAGAGATCCCTGTGTCAAACAGATTCATTCTCCCTGATGGGAAAAGTTGGGGGGAACTTGCAGAGGAGGATGATCTGAGGAGACTTGAGGAGGAGAAGGAGAAATGCTCTAAGGGGGTCCTCGGGCAAACCAGGAGGAAGAGAAGTAGGACAAGTGAAGGGGGGAAAGTTAAAAAGAAAAAAGATCGTAATTCTAATGAGGAAGAGTGGGAATCAATGGAGGAAGATGAGGTGATTGACTGGGATGAAGAAGATGGGCAGCCCAGATTTCAGGTTAAGAGAAGAGGTTCTATTGAGGAGCAGAATGGGGGAGGTAAAAAGTAATACCATGCCAGATTTTTCCTTTAAATTTTTAACATCAAATGTGTGTAGTATAAAATCAGATAAGGCTCGTTTTGTTGCATACGAGAGTCTGAAGGATTCGGGGGCTAATGTTATCTTCCTTCAGGAAACAAGGCTCACAAAGACAGTTGAGCTTTTTAGAGCAAAGAGGGACTGGCAATATGGCTGCTCTCTATGGTCTATAGCAGAAGACTCAGCAGGAGGAGTTGCCATCCTTTTAAGGGTATCAAGATTTTGGAGTGTTAGTGATGAGTCTGAATAGGATAGAGATAATATAGATGAGATTATATTAATATTGTCTTATGTATAGATGATACTAATAGAAGTAATATTGCGTGATAAATAATTAGAAATATTATAAGGTAGATAGAAGGAGTAGAGAGTAAGTGAGAGGAGAGAGTGGAGTGGAAGTGGTGCGCCGCCATAGAGAGAGGAGAGGAACAGGAAATATGAGATAGAGGGCGAAAGGAGATAGGGGGGGAGAGAGAGATTGCTGAGAAGTAAGAGTAGATGAAATTTGCTGAAGGTTGAGGCGAGTTTTGTGGATAGACAAGTTCCATCCCGTGTCTTCTGAGCGAAGGGTGAGAATTTAAATAAGGAAGAAGTAATAAATATAACAAAGTGTGTAAAGAAGTGTGTAAGTCAAGAATAACAATTGTAAAAGATAGATATTAGAAGGAGTCGTATGATGTGATCGAGAGATAGTGAGTACGTAGAGAAAGTCAGAGAGAATGAGGTCTGACCATTTAAGGGTATCCTGTGCTTTTGGGGGATTAGAAGGGTTTTAGGAGGGGAAAAGGAATATGGAGACTTAATGGGAGTTTGTTGGAAGATGAAGGAAGTTCAAATTCTTTTTAAAGATTTTTTTTCAGTGTCAGATGTCAAAGGTGGATTTTTTTGATTCTATATCCCAGTGGTGGGAGGGAGCTAAGGAGGAGTTACGTGTATTTTTTAAAAATGAGTCCTTTAAACGGGTGCGTTATAATAACAAAAAGTATCAGTGTTTAAGAAAGAAACTGGAAGCTTGTATATCAGTAGGGGCGGATGGGGAGGAAATTACCCAACTCAAGTTTTTAATGAAACAGTGCCAGTACAGTCGATTCAGATCGTTGGTGTTAGAGAGGGATTATGGGAAATCTGCTTCTCCCAGATCCTTTTCAGAACTTTAAGGAATCCGTTAGTAAAAGATGATCAGTGGCCCTTTTTTAATAATGATGGTAATTTAGCTGAGACAAAGGAAGGTATCCTAAAGGTGGTGAGGGATTACTATGCTGCTTTGTTTAAAACAAAAGCTTTGCAGAGGGAGGAAATAAAACATTTTTTGGAAAAGACCCCTGGGCCTGACATTGGTAATGTAGACTTTTCCTTCCTGACAGCAGATATTACAGGTGAAGAGGTGGTGGAAGCTATACAGCAGCTAAGGAAAAAGAAAGCTCCAGGACCAGATGGGTTAACTGCTGAGTTCTATATAACTTTCAGGGATCTATTGGTGCCTGTGTTGGTGGAGGTGTTCAATGACTGTTTACAAGGTGGGGGTCTTCCTTTCTCTATGAGGGTTTCTTCCTTAATCCTGTTATCAAAAGGGAAAGATCCGAGACAGGTAGAAAACTGGAGGCCAATTGCTTTGTTAAATACTGACAGAAAACTTCTAGCAAAGATTCTTTTTTCCAGACTCTCTAAGCTTTCTGAGACACTTCTGGTTCCCTTTCAGTACTGCACGGTTAAAGGGCGGAATATTTTTGGAGCTTTGTTAACAATAAGGGAAATTCTGGAGAGGTGTAAGACTCATGGCCATGGGAAGTTTCTGCTGTTATTAGATCAGGCCAAAGCTTTTGACAACATTAACCAAGAGTACTTATGGGCTACTTTGACAAGGTATGGTATTCCCCAACAGTTTGTAATTTGGTTAAGAAAACTCTATGCAGGGGCAAAAAGTTTTCCGTTGATCAAAGGCTGGATAGGGGAAAATTTTGAAGTTGAGTCAGGTGTAAGGCAGGGGTGCCCTTTAAGCCCACTCTTGTATAGTTTTGCAATAGACCCTTTTTTAAGATCATTGCAGGAATGTGGATTGGAGGGTATTGGTGTCTCTGACTGTCAGCCCACAAGATTAGTAGCCTATGCGGACGATGTGACTATTGTCATTTCTAATTCAGATGAAGTTGAGGCTGTGGATAGGCACATCAAAGAATATTCAAGGGCCTCTGGTTCTTGCATCAATCAAGCCAAATCAGAAGCTTTTTGGGTTTTGGAGACTGAACCTGTTTTTAAGTGTGGGGATTTTCCTGTAGCCTCTTCCCAGGTTAATATATTAGGTATCAAATTTGGAACAGGTGATAACGCGCAGGTTAATTGGGAAGAAAAACTGGTAACTGCCATGTCAAAGGTTCAGAGATGGAAATCCTGGAGACTGACTTATAAAGAAAGAATTGCTGTTATAAAGACTCTATTGATTCCGATTTTTCTTTACATTTCATATGTGTTTCCTTTACCAGAAGCCTTGTATGCCCGGATGTACAGCCTCTTCTTTCAAATGCTTTGGGGAAATAGGCTGAATCCCGTGAAGAGAGGGATAACATTCTTGCCAAGGGAGGAAGGGGGTCTGGCTATGATATGTCCCATTTTGTTCTTTGGTATAATTTTTCTTAAGTTTAATTTGGAGGTTTTATCTAAAAACAATATGTCTCTGTGGGAAAACAGTGTAAAATCTTGGATATTCCCCTTTACTAAGGAATGGTTGCAGGGAGGGCGAGTGAAGGAGGTTCGGGTTCGTGGTGGTTCTCTCCCATTGTATTTGGTGTTGGCTCTGAAAATGCTGAGAAAGTGGGGTATTAGCCCTAGAGCGTTGAATCTGACCCCTAGAAAGACCCTTTATAATGAAGTGCTTAAGACTCATTTTTGTTCCCCCATTGTCCTGAGAGACTGCCCCGGTGCCACAGAACAAGAAAGTATAAAGTATCTGAATAGTAAAAGGCTACCTAAAAAATTATTTGATATTTCTTGGTTGGCTTTTCAGGGTAAGCTTTTTGTTAAAGGCAATCTCAGTTACCTGAATGTGGTGGATAGGAACTGCCCATGGAACTGCGGGGAGGCTGAGACTCAGGAGCATTTTTTGGTAGAATGTCCAATAACAAAAACCTTTTATGATCAAGTCAGTAAAAAACTGGGATTTGGTTTTTTGAGTAATTTATGTTTCTCTGAAGCTGCATACGGGATACTGATCCGGGACTGTCTGTGTAATAAGGAAACACTGTATATCATAATTGCAATAATCCGGTATTATTTATGGCATTTACGTTGTAAGAAATCAACAGGTCAAGATGTTGATTCTATTGAATATACTGTCAATGCGGTGTTAAGGGAAATCCTCGTTATTAAGGCACAAGAGGTTAAAATCTATAAGGGAAATCTTAGATTATGGGAAAATGTTAATATCTCCTTTTGATGTTTTCATTCTGATGATATAATGTTCTGATTATTTTTGTGTTTGTTTATTTGTATTATATTAAATTTAATAAAGAAAATTCCCTAACACAAGATAACAGCTGCCTGGTAGATCTAAGAACAACACTCAATAGTAAAAACCCATGTCCCACTGAGATACATTAAGTTACATTGAGAAGGAAAAACAGCAGCCTGCCAGAAAGCATTTCTCTCCTAAAGTGCAGGCACAAGTCACATGACCAGGGGCAGCTGGGAAATTGACAAAATGTCTAGCCCCATGTCAGATTTCAAAATTGAATATAAAAAAATCTGTTTGCTCTTTTGAGAAATGGATTTCAGTGCAGAAGTCTGCTGGAGTAGCACTATTAACTGATGCGTTGAAAAAAACATGTTTTCCGATGACAGGATCCCTTTAATCATAGGCTAATGATTAAGTTTCCTTGTACCAGGGGTCCTCCTTTCATGAGGCTAGGTGAGAATGGCAAAAAGCTGCTTCTGGTAACTTTCAAGTTGTTATTTCAATTATTAATGCTGAGAGGGTAAGTGATTGGGGCATCGGGAAACCCTGTGGCCCTGAATCGCCCCTGCCTTGTACTATGTACAGGTATAGAATCCCTTTTTCTTGAAATTGATTAGCCAGACAGCTTTGAATTAAGGTGGCCATACACGGGCCGATAAAAGCTGCCGACAGACCGTGTCGGCAGCTTATTGGCCCGTGTATGGGGGCCCCCGACGGGCTTCCCCGATCGAGATCTGGCCGAAAGTCGGCCAGATCTCGATCGGATGGGATTAAAAATCCCGTCGGATCGCGGCCGCATCTGTTCGTTGATGCGGTCCCGCGATCCGACCGCCCGTTTGGTGAACGCTAGGATCCGATCGTTGGGCCCTAGGGCCCACGATCGGATCAGCCCGATATTGCCCACCTCAAGGTGGGCATATCGGAGGGAGATCCGCTCGTTTGGCGACATCGCCAAACGAGCGGATCTATCCGTGTATGGCCACCTTTAGACGAAGGCCAAATCCCAAAGAGTCCAACAATGAAAATAGCCGATACCTTCTTATGCATCGAACGGGGTGATCCCAAGCTTTATTCCATGGTGCTCTCGACACTGTTCACAAGATCAAACATTTCGGGACCACATGGCTGGTCCCGAAACGTTTGATCTTGTGAACAGTGTAGAGAGGTCCCGAAACGTTTGATCTTGTGAACAGTGTCGAGAGCACCATGGAATAAAGCTTGGGATCACCCCGTTTGATGCATAAGAAGGTATCGGCTATTTTCATTGTTGGATTCATTGCTGGCAGGTGGCTAGGCCAGTGCCAATGCCTACATCCCCTCCTGCCTTTCGTTATTGCATATCCCAAAGAGTCCTTTTCCCAAAGAGTCCATTTTAAGCAAATAATTCTAATTTGTATATTGATTTCCTTTTTTCCCATGTAATAATAGAACAGTATGTTGTAGTTGATGGTAACTAAGCTGCATGAATCCAAATTAAAAGGGCTGTTCACCTTTAAATTTGATTTTAGAATGATGTAGAGAGTAATAGTCTGAGACAAATTGCAATTGGTTTTCATTTTTTATTATTTGTGGTTTTTGAATTATTTAGATTTTAATTCAGCAGCTCTCCAGTTTGCAATTTCAGCAATCTGGTCCAAGTGCAGCCATGCATTGATTTGAATAAGAGATTGGAATATAAATATGAGAGGCCTGAATAGAAAGATGAGTAATAAAAAGTAGTAATAACAATAAATATGTAGCCTTACAGAGCATTTGTTTTTAGATGGGGTTTTTAGATACCTGTACATAGGATTTAGTCCTTTACCACTGTCACCATTTATTAACTTTTATAATTCTGTATCTTCCTTTTCTCTGTCCATTTCCCATATATTACAAACATCTCAGCCTGGCCTCCAGTGGAAACACCACAGCCTGGAGCAACAAAGAGCTGCGTCTGTGTGGGTCTTATATTTAGGAATTAAAGCAAGTTTAAAGTTAACTGCATGAGCCTTTTTGTATTCTCTTGTAAAATCCAGACAGTGTTTGCCATAATACAGAGTCAGTTAAATGACATGCAATTTCTATATGGTGGGTCCTATAGGAGGATGGCTGTGGAGGTGGATTATAATGGACAGATGAATCACCTCAGCCAATTCCCATTGAAATAAAATGCCTCCCACAGACAAGTGGGCTCAGTAAACCATAAAATGTGTGCTTACTCTAGTCCCTACAAATGACAAGACACCAACTGTTGTTAATAAAGCTTAAGGGTAGGGACACACTGGGCGATTTGGGGAGTTTTAGTCGCCTGGCGACTAATCGCCGCGACTTTTCTCCCCGAATGCCTCCCCTCGCTCTGCGCCTGGCTAAAATGAAAAATGAAAAAAGGGGTTGTTCACCTTTGAGATAACTTTTAGTATGATGTAGAGAGTGATATTCTAAGACAATTTTTTTTTCATTTTTTATTATTTGTGGTTTTTGAGTTATTTAGCTTTTTATTCAGCAGCTCTACAATTTGCATCTTAACCAATCTGGTAACTAGGGTCCAAATGACTCTAGCAACCATGCATTGATTTGAATAAGAGACTGGAATATGAAAGGCCTGAATAGAAGGATCAGTAATAAAAAGTAACAATACATTTGTAGCCTTAGAGAGCATTTGTTTTTTAGAATGGAGTCAGCAACGCCCATTTGAAAGCTGCAAAGAGTCAGAAGAAAAAGGCAAATAGGTAACTATAAAAAAATAAATAATGAAAACCAATGAAAAGTTGCTTAGAATAGTCGTTCTGTAACATAATAAAAGTTACCCTAAAGGTGAACCACCCCTTTAAGAATCTGCCTCCCTGCACAACACAATCTATCTCTAAAGTTGTTTTCTAAGAACTAGTATAGAGACGTAAATCTGAAACTTGTTGCTCCTTGGCTTATTTAATATCCTTATAGTAAAGGTCAGAATGATCTTTTTTACAACAATGAAAGAAGTGTTTGCGTTTCCTGGAGTCTGTTCATGAAGACAATTGTTTAAGTGTAAATGATGTAGCTGACCTCCGAGGGAGCTTGGCAGTTCATGCTGACATACCTACCATATGAGACCCATACTGGAAAAAACTCTATTTTTACTGTTGCAGTGTTTTTGTTGTGATCTGTAAAATGTAATTCTTTGCATGAATAAACCTTTCACAAAGACACATGCCAAATTGATTGCATTAGGGGCCTATTTCCAGAGTTACACCAATAAACATTTATTTTCGAATGACATTGGCTGGTAACCAAGGCACTGGCAGATTTTATCTGAACCACAAAATATCGTCATGCAACAGCATGAGATTTTGTAGGATCCTACAAAATCTGATCCCCATAACTGTAATGTAAACTCGGATCAGATAAAGTCAGATGGTGTGTTTTGCACATGAATCTGCGTCAGACATTTAATTTATTTTAATGAGAAGAAAACGTCTGTCACACCACCAGATTTTATGCGTCACATCGGTTTCAATAGAATTCATAGATATTTAATCATCACAATACAGCAAATAGTTTGGCTATAAATGCATATATAAGGAAGAATAAGGCTCTCTTGGTGGAATAACTTGTTCTCATATTTATACTGAACATCTGCGGGCCAAGATCATGAAAGTAAACCTTTGGTTTAGCTGCATTAGTACCCCGTGAAGGCAAAAACAGAATTTTTATTGGAAACTACCATATGATGCAAGTGTGGCAGTTGCAATGTACAGTAATGTGACCTGGTAATTTAACATTTCTTTTAACGTGAATTTAACTTTTAGCACATACATTGAGCAAGAATAATCTGGCTCCTTCTGTTAATTACAATACACTGATGTAAATTTAAACAGAGGGGTCTAAACTATTTAAGCACAGGCACCAGATAAGCCAGAATATGGTCCTTCTGCCTAACTGGTACATCTGGAGAGCTACTATGGCAATGCATATTCCATTATGAAAAGACTATAACTTTTCTTAATGGGTAGAATTCTGTACCCCCAATAACATTATTTACCCTGGAATTGCTTTACTACGGATAGCTGGATAGCTGCAGTTAAAGCAGCTAGGCAGAGCCACCTGTTGACTGAACATATTGTAACAGATATGCCGTCATGATTTATAAAGTCCCAGGTTGTTTTGACTTGAGATATTAATGATGATTTTTTTATATTGGATATCTATTATAATAAACATTTTCACTTTTCTCTAAAGCTATGACTGAACAAAGCAAAAACATTAATTCGGCACTAAAGTATAGTTCTGGAAGCTCTTTCTTCTGCCTTTGCAGTTTTTGGGGATAATAAAGTTGCATAATTTACCAAGTCTTAAATAACCCATAGCAACTACTCAGATGTTTGCTTTAGAACAGTGTTGGTGCCTAGGAAGTGCTAGCTGCTGATGGGTTGCTAAAGGTTGCATATTTTATTACAATACCGTTTTACGCTATAATCAAACACTTTTTGTGACACTTTTAAAGTCCATGTGGTGCACGCTCTCACACAAATTTGTTCGACTAATATCATTTGAAATGCATTGTCCATCTTATATCTTTGACATAGATGAGGGTGACAAAAGCAGTGCATTCTTTTTAGAAAGTTCATTTAGCTTTAGCTCTGATATGAAGTAGCTTCTCCATCAAGTTCTGGAGGTTTGCATGTAGAATCTACAGAGGAAAAAACATTAGTAAGAAGATGCTAATATTTCCCCATTTTTGCAGGTTTGAGCTGGAGTCTTTTCTGGTAATTGATTGGTTGGTACTTGTTCAACACTGCATACAAGCCTGATCTGGATGTCTACCATTTTTGTTTATTTTTTCAAAGAAACCTGGGTATTTAATAATTTCATTACCACTGAATAGGTGTAATGGGGTCTGTGGTCACAGGCTACAGGCAAGATAAGATTATCAAACAAAGCTCAGACTGACAGGAAAGCTATTGGATAAAGTGGACTATGGAACAATCAAATGTATTTTCATAATAAGTTTAGAGAAAGACATCAAAATGTAGAAGAAGAGGAAAAGGATATGTGAAGAAAAAAAAAATAAGAGAAAATTTGAGATTATGTTGCAACTACAGTAACTAGAAGAAGAGTTGGGAGGCCTGGGTAGTTTAACATGTTTGGTATATGTAATGTGGGATTGGACTAGTGATGAACCTGCACCTGACTTCCCCCTTCCATTTATAGACCTGCACCGACCCGACCCACTGATGACATCACAAAAATGGGTGGGGCAGGCAAAAGCCTATAAAACAGGAAGCCAGCAGTCAAGGTCTGCAACCTGCAAGAGGAGCAGCGAGGTTGTCCCGTGGGTATCAGGCAGCCCGCATATCGCTAGCCTGGACACCAGGGGGCAAATTCTCTAAAGTGCGAAGTGCCTAACGCTAATGCAAAGTCGCCAGCGTGACGTCATTTCGTTACTTTGCCGATTTACTAACGGGTGCTGGTGTAAATTCACTAGCGAAGTGGACCTACTCTAGCGCTACTTCACACCCTTACGGCAGGCGAAGTTGCACTATGGCGATGGGACTACGCTAATTCACTAACTTGCGCATTTTACTGAACGTTACCTCTTGCGCCAGACTTGCCTTCGCCACCTCAGACCAGGCGAAGTGCAATAGAGTAGATAGGGATTGCTTCAAAAAAAGTTGGAATTTTTCTAAGTCCCAAAAAACGCTGGCGTCTTTTCCTTTTTTAAGGGTGATAAGCTGAAAAAGATCGTAAATTTTTTTGGGGGTACCCTCCTTCCCCCCTACATTTCCTAACATATGGCACCTAAACTATACAGTGGGCACACACAACACCTCTATTTTATTTTATGAAGCTTTCCCAGGTTTGTGTAGTGTAAAGTATTTGCTGCTACATATACGTCCATTGTACTTTAACTTGGCGCCGTATGCAAATTAGGCATCACTAGCGTAACTTCGCTTTCCATGACGAATTAACGCTGAGTTACATATGTTCAGAGCTATGGCATATTGGGCGTTCTTTCAATCCAATTCCATAAAATAATCCTTTACTGCTGACAGTGGTATATCTGCCAAAATACACAGGGATCTGTAACAGTAGGTTTCTGTTTAAAGTTCACAAGAATTGAATTAGTGCCAGAGCCAATATAATAATGCAGTTTGCCTGAGACACTAGTACATACCACTATACTGGAATATATTATGGGACACCCAGATATCCATATTTTATGAACTGACAAACTTAGAACAGCAATATAGAAAAGAAAGACCTTTTTCTTCTAAAAAAAAAAAAGCCTTTTTTGGGTAAGATCTCTTTTATGGCTGACTCCATAATTAACATATCCAGGGACTATAATAATTTGTATCATGTTATAAATAAACATAATATGGCTAAGTGGGGCACTCTTCTCTACCGTAAAAATGCTGAAAACAACAAGCAAGAAGTAGGCATAGTAAATGCAATGAATACACCTTACCTTCTGACTCCCTGTTATGCAAACTGTCTACTACAAGAAAGACAGCATAGAGTGTGAATGCCAGTGAAGAGAGACAGATTCCGCACACCAGGAAACTGTAACTGCCCTGCGTCTGCATCACCTGCAAGAGCATAAAAAAAACAAGATTGTTGCACAGACAATGGCATAATGTAACAAACATTACCAAAACCACAATTTTGCACCAATACTGTAACCAACAGCAACCAATCAGCTGCAGGAATAAAAAGTTGTTCACCTTCCAACACTTTTTTTCAGTTCAGTTGTTTTCAGATAGTTCATCTAAAATAAAATACTTTTTTTCAATTACTTTTATTTTCTATTTGCGACCATATTCTAATATTGAAGCTTATACATTCACCAACTCTGTAAACTGTTCTAAATTGATACATTAGTTGATACATTTCTTATCTTTGGCCCTGCTGAGCAGAATCCCTGAGCAGCTGTTATAATTCAGTACACAGATTCTGCAAAAATGTATCAATTAAAGTAGCAAATTGTAACTGTTCAGGATCTGCACCTGGATCACTGAGCTGTCAGACTGAAACACCAGAGGCAGGAATATTAAACTTTAAGGGGGTTGTTTATTAAAGTTCAAGCTGGGTTTTCAAAATTTGAGTTTGTCAAATAGATTTTTTGTCAACACTCACATTTTCGGGTTATAAAAACAACTCAAATTTTACAAGATTTTTTTTTTTTTTAAAAAAAAAAAACTAAAAATTTTCGACATTTATTATACTTTGACCCTGGAAATAGCTTGAATCCAAAAATACACCATCTAAAACCTTTTGAGGTCATATAGGAGTCAATGACAGAGATTCCTTGAAACATTTGAAGATATTAATAGCCTGCATGATGTTTGAGTTTTTTCCAGAGGATTTTGCCTGAAAACTCAAATAAATTGAGCGATTTGAGTATTTTCCTGCGGAAAACTCGATTAATGCGAGTTTTCAGGTTTCGCAACTTGAACTCGCAGAATCTATTTTTTTTCCATTCAAGTTTTCTCTTAAGTAAGAGAGACCATTCTAGTTCATTCAAGGTGTTCAAAACTTTTATATTCAACTTTTGATAAATAACCCCCTAAATTTACATTTTAGAAAAAAGCAGTAAAATGTTTAAAAAATGGTACGCTATTGAAAAAAGTATTTTTGGTGCACAATCTGAAAACAACAACTGAAAAAAAGTGTTCTGGAGGAAAACAACCACTGTAAACAAAACTTCTGACTGAATATGGGTTACAACCAATGTTCCCTCTAAACAGGGGCAGATTAATGCCTAGGCTCTCCTAGGCTATAGCCTAGGGGCCCATAGTGGTCAGGGGCCCATAGTGGTCAGGGGCCCATGGGGTTTTTTGCAATTTAAAAAACAAAAATGTCACCGTCCACTGTCTGCACCGTCTGGCTGTAGCTCAGGGGAGCCCAGGACATCGATTGCAGACGCGGTCTACCAGTAGATGCTGGTAATATACCTGGTAGACAGCAACCTGCCAGAAGTTGAAATGGCGCTTTGTGGGCGTGACGTCGCAAGTCTCGTGAGATGAGACTTTGCACTGTTACGGCCTGGTCTGCGCTCGCCCATGGCTTCTCCCGGACTCTCTAGCGGCGCCCAGGCTTTCCCGTGGCAGCTGGACACAGGAGCTCAGGATGTGTGGGTGCCGGGAGCGGCGGAGAGGTGAGCCCTGAGCCTGGGGTAGGGAGGGGGGGGGGTACAGAGAGAGAGGGGCTTCACTGACACCATAAGACAGGGACACACACACAAAAGAGAGAGAGACAGCTAAAGCAGGGGAGAGAGACAGAGAGAGAGAGAGAGAGAGAGAGAGAGAGAGAGAGAGAGGACCAGGCATAGAGAATAGAGAAAGAGAGAGACTTAGGTGTAGAGAGAGAGAGGCATAGAGAGAAGAGAGAGACCCAGGTATAGAGAGAAAGAGAGAGAGTTGGTCATTCTGTGTCTTTTCATTATGAAACAATTCTTCTGTGCACATGCAACTCCATTTTTAGCCATTAAAATACACTCTCTCCTTGCCCCATCCAGTTTCAGATAAACTGTGACAACCTTCCCTTTAAGGTGGCCATAGACGTTACAATTACGATCTTATCCTGGAAAAGATCTTTCCAAGAAAGATCGTTAGTTTCAACACACAGGTGTAGAACTGAATTGTCAGATATACAGGCAGGGCCATATTTGTCTTTCCGGCACCCACAGGCTGGGCGCGGTGTCTCTGCTCTGCGCCCCCCCACATCCTCGTGCAGAAGTGCGAGCAAAGTGCACACTCTTCCCCCTGTCCCTATCTGCACCGAGGACTTGCGTGCACCAGGTTAAGGTGGCCATAGACTCCAAGATCCGCTCGTTTGGCGACATCGCCAAACGAGCGGATCTTTCTCCGATATGCCACTAAACTGCATGGCTATATCGGGGGTAATTCGAACGTTCGGCCATATGGCCGAACGATCGACTTACGATGCGCCAAGCGGCTCCGACGGGTCGGTCGGGTAAAAATCCAACCTTCCCGATCGATATAGTGGCCAGATATCGAGCGGGAAGACCCGTCGGAAGCCCCCATACACGGGCAGATAAGCTGTCAAATCGGTCCAAATGACCGATATCGGCAGCCTTTTCTGCCCGTGTATGGCCACCATTAGAGACTAAGAAATTTGCCATGCACGCAGTCCTCTGTGCTTCGGCAGGTGGTGCGGCTGGGCAGCATGCCGCCCCTGAAATCTTGCCGCCCTAGGCCCGGGCCTTTGTGGCCTTGCCACAAATCCGGGCCTGTATACAGGTAGAAACAATACTGATATTCAACACTAACAATGAGCAATGTTCGGGTGCTTTGAAAGAAGCCCGATCAAAATTTTATTGATTATGTGAACTCTGCTGCTGCTTTTAGCTACAGATTTCACAAGAGTCTTTTGTAGTCTAAAAGTATGATTTTTCATAATATCCAATTAGCTCCTAGCCCTCTCTCCCCCCCCCTCTGCTATAACTGAGCCTGGGGTAGGAAGGGGGGGTACAGAGAGAGAGAGAGGGGCTTCACTGACACCATAAGACAGGGACACAAACACAAAAGAAAGAGAGAGACAGCTAAAGCAGGGGAGAGAGAGACCCAGGAATAGAGAGAGAGAGAGGACCAGGCATAGAGAATAGAGAAAGAGAGAGACTTAGGTGTAGAGAGAAAGAGAGAAAGGCATAGAGAGAAGAAAGAGACCCAGGTGTAGAGAGAGAGAGTTGGTCATTCTGTGCCTTTTCATTATGGCGGTCGTGGGTATGTGTGGGTATACGGGGGTGTGCCCCTGTGGAAAGTGTAACCTAGGGGCCTCACGTAGTGTTAATCCGCCACTGCCTCTAAAGTCTAAAGCTGGCCATAGACGCAAAGATCCGATCGTACGAATCAACGGACGATCGGACTTTCCCATCTCCTGACCCTCCACTAACCATTCAGATCAAAGTCTTTACCATTCCGATCAAATAAGAACAGATCACCCAATGTTCTGCCCCTGACAGCAATCGTACGATACTTATGTCTGACAACACTAGTGACAGTCTACCACTGAAAATCGTACGATCGGCAATACACGCAGAGATATTATCAGCAGGCGACAGAAATTTTCTAACCTGTCCGATCGACCAAACGACCGATCTCCGACGGACGAAAAATGTCAGGACTCTCCACACATGGTCCGAAAATCGTACGAATCCACGATTCGTACGATCGGATCTTTGCGTCTATGGCCAGCTTAAGGCCAGTGCACACAACAAATTGTGGTGCACTCAACACATTTTAATTGAAAACACTTTTTTTTTTTATTAATTCTAACCAGAGCACACAGTTTTAAAAACTGTGCAAACACGTTTAAAATGTGTGCCCAAAAGAATTTTTTGTACACACAGCCAAGAAGGACTTAGAGGGAACATTGGTTACAACACTGGGAAAATTATATCTGATTTTAGTAAATAATCTCCTGTAACTTTTATGGAGATACCTTTAAAAAAATAAATAAATAAATATATATATATATATATATATATATATATATATATATATATATATATATATATCAAATGGAGAATCAGCACACACTGTAGCTGAAGTGAAAAGGTGATTTATTTTCATATAATGTTACATATTAATCCAATGTTTCGGTCCCTCCTTGGGACCTTTCTCAAGGATGAAGGATTAACATGTAACATTATATGAAAATTAATCACCTTTTCACTTCAACTACAGTGTGTGCTGATCCTCCATTTGCTATTTACCTCATCTTTGATCGTGCACCACTGGCTTTGCATTGTTTTGGATGGTGTGCAATGGTGCATTGCAGAGGGGGTCATGGTTACAAACTTTATGTATTGTTACAAAGTATAGAACAAAGTAAATGAAAAAGCGTACTTAAACTTTAAGTGGAATTAAATGTAAGATGAATTGTGTTGCATGATTTCTTTTGGTATCTGCTAAAGATAAGCATTTGTATATTACTTTAACAATTAGTAATAGTAACTTACTGATCCAACTAATATTTGAAGCACCATTTCACCCATTCCAGCTCCGGTAACAAGGGCTGTGGTGGCACAACCTGCAAATGTATATACCAATAATAAATCAATAATAAATATGGTTGCATAGAATGGTAGTTATTGAAGGCAGAGTGAAAATCAAACATTATTTGTGAGGTGGAGAAATTGTTTGATAAGAAAGCAAAATGATCATAGGCAAGCGACATAAAACAGTACTAATCTATACCATAAATGTAAGCATGCATTAGATGAATGCTCTTTCCTCACAGACACAGACCTATTATTATTTTCCCACTAGTACTAACAGTGACAATATACATTTAATACATGACACCTGTCTTAATCATGGCAGTTCTCTGCTTAAAACACATCCTGACTCACATCTAAAATGTATCATTAACAGTGGCGTAACTAGATATTACTGGGCCCCACAGCAAATTATTTTTCAGGCCCCCAAAATGTTTTGGGGTTGACTTGTTTCTCCAATATTTAGTGAAATTTTATATGAATTAGGGCCCATGGGGCCCCTATACCTCCTGGGCCCCCCTGCAGCCGCAGGGTCTGCTTCCTCTATAGTTACGCCCCTGATCATTAACTTAGGCACTCAGAGTTGATTACCTTGGTGATACACAGTGGATATACATTATGGACACAGGCAAGAATAACCAAACTTAGCTGATGGTGACAGAGACAGACCAAGAGGTACTGACATCCAATACAAATACCTCGCCCCCTCCTCAACAGCACCCCCACCACACACCCAGGAGTACACTTGGCGTACACAAAGTCAAGGCAGTTGAGGCAGGGGGATCTACTTCCTACCCTGGTTCCAGTCCTGGTTGGTAAGATACAAGACTGACCTGGGTAGTTAGATCTCTGTAAAAATGGTCTGCCCAGTCACTGGAGTTTTCAAACTTTAGCTGACTTAACAGTTAGCTTGCTTAACTTTAGCTGGCTTAAAAGTTTTGATGAATGAAATGTATAACCAATTCTTCTGTGCACATGCAACTCCATTTTTAGCCATTAAAATACACTCTCTCCTTGCCCCATCCAGTTTCAGATAAACTGTGACAACCTTCTCTTTAAGGTGGCCATAGACGTTACAATTACGATCTTATCCTGGAAAAGATCTTTCCAAGAAAGATCGTTAGTTTCAACACACAGGTGTAGAACTGAATTGTCAGATATACAGGCAGGGCCATATTCATGCCGCCCCTGAAATCTTGCCGCCCTAGGCCCGGGCCTTTGTGGCCTTGCCACAAATCCGGGCCTGTATACAGGTAGAAACAATACTGATATTCAACACTAACAATGAGCAATGTTCGGGTGCTTTGAATGAAGCCTGATCTAAATTTTATTGATTATGTGAACTCTGCTGCTGCTTTTAGCTACAGATCTCACAAGAGTCTTTTGTGGTCTAAAATGTGTATGATTTTTCATAATATCCAATTAGCTCCTAGGCTATCATTTTACAACCGTGTCCATTGTTTTTCTAAAGAAGCATTTCAGTAGATTCCCCAGTTAACCACTAAAAGTCTGTAAATTTTAAAGGGTACTTAACCTTTAAATTATCTTTTAGTATGGTGCAGACTAATCTTTTAGCATGGTACAGATGCACAGAGACAATTTGCAATGTCCAAAATACCTTAACAACCCGGCAGTGGTTTGAATGACACTACAATAAATAGAAAAGGGCTCTGAATAGAAAGATAAATAATAATTAAAAGAAAATTCTAGCCTCACAAACAAATAGATTTTTGGCCATCAGCGTAAGTAACCCCAAATTAAAAAAAATGAAAAAGGGAGAATAAAAAAGCAAATAGTGATGGCGCATCTGACTTGTTTCACTTCCAATAAAATTCACAAAGCGACAAAAAATTTGCCAAAAGCATTGAAGTCAATTTTTGAATGCGTCATTCTTTAAACTGAACAACTTTTATTCAGACTCTATACAATAGAGTCTATGGGCATATTTTTGCATCAAACATGGCAAAATATTTCGCTCATCCCAAAAGGACTATAAATAATGAAGACTGACTGAAAGGTTACTAATAACAGGCCAGGACTATACTGACATTTAATTTATGCACAAACTACCCTTTAATTCCTTGATCATTTTAGTGTATTTTGTTCTGGTTAGTGACTAATCATTCTTTAATTATCTTAACCCATATTACTCTTTCTTCAGCCTTGTGCCTCTTACTCTTTCTTTCTCAGTGCGCATTGATGGTGTTCTGCACAAAAGAACATGCATGCAAAAGCTTGGGTGTTTTACCTTTATAATTTAAGACGTCTTCTGTGTAGGCCAACATGCTGGGAAACACACTGCTGAGCCAAAGACCAAGTAAGGCTGTTCCTACAAAAATTCCAGTTGTGCTATTTTGTGAGAACAGCAAGAACAGGAATGTGGCAGTGACCCCAATCTGGCAGCAAAAAATATACATAGGATGAAAATGCTATGTGTAATT
The DNA here is from genome assembly GCF_017654675.1 of Xenopus laevis. Lineage (NCBI taxonomy): Eukaryota > Metazoa > Chordata > Amphibia > Anura > Pipidae > Xenopus > Xenopus laevis. The sequence continues at coordinate 66,750,733 of NC_054373.1, forward strand.
TTTTTAAACATAAGCAATTAATTCACATAAAATTACAAGATGCACTGACACAAATTAAAATAGCCCAAGTTAAATTTTGCCATCTCCAATAAACCCAGACATAGGCAAATGACAGCTGAGACACAGCAAGCATTTTTCTATTGACACTCAGCAGCCACTGTGCATTTTAAAACTGCAGACTGTTTGCTTTCCTTAAAGTGATACTGACACTAAAAGAAAATCTTTTCAAAATATTAATCTACAATAAAAGTTACATATGGGTCACGCTTTTGTAAGTAATTATTACTTGAAGTTCCTAAACCTGACTTGTTTTGCAAACCTGACTGTCCCTCCTCAACCTGTCAGAGTTTCTAATGCTAACGGACTCCTGCTGCACAAATATGGCAGCCCCCTCATAGAGGAACATTGGGGTAAGAAAGATAATTTAAAAGCTTTAGGCAAATACTTTTATTGCAAAATTATAAATAGCATTCAAAGATAATGTTATAATAGATATAAAAAATGTATTTTCTGGTGTCAGTATCTCTTTGAAAGATAGTGTTAAGGAGTTGCTACATACAAGGCTCTAGTAGCTCCGTCCTGCCTGCAACATAATTTTATGCTGCAGCTGTACACATGTTTGACATGTTACATGAGTTGCACCAATACAGGGGGACCATAACCTGTCAAATTTGGAAATATTTGAAGCCTTGTGCCACAAAACACAGAGAGACCAGGATATTTCAATCATTGCTAATGATGAATCAGCAGCAGGAAATTTATCCGATGAACAAGTGCTTTTCTGAAGTCTTTTTGCAGGTGGTCATCCGATTACCATGCAGTATTTTAGGCTAAGGGTAGACGTGTTATTTTCCATTGTGTCAGGCAGGGTGCAGGTAAACGCAGCAGATTATGCAGCCGAAACATGTGAGAATGCATTTTGTGCTGAAAGCCCCACATGTGCATGCACCCAGAAGGGGCACTATACTCCCTTGTATAACATGAGTACAATGAGCATGCTTATTTTTTGCCTAGTGTTTTAATCACAAAAGTTTTTATTTCTTAAAGGGAGACTGTCAAGGGAAGATATGTTTGTTTCAAAAGGTGAAGGCCAGGAAGAAGCTGATTCTACTGCTAGGAGTGGATTCTAGGCCTGTGCATTAGCCTTTACATTTTTATTTCTAAATTACACTGTTTACACTGCAAACAATTCCTGGGCTTTCAGAAAGAGCCAGCACTTTATGGTGGAACTGCTTTCAGATAGGCTATTGTTTCTCCAACTCAATGTAACTGAAGTAGTCCCAGTGGGACTTGGATTTTTACTACTGAGTGCTATTCTCATATCTACAAGGGAGTTGTTACCTTGTGTCAGGGAGCTGTTATTTGGTTATCTTCCCATTGTTCTGATGATGATGCTGGGCTGCTGGGGGGGGGGGGCAGGGGTGTGATATCACTCCAACTTGCAGTGCAGCAATAAAGAGTAAAGATGGCTATATATACGCACATATATTATCGTACAAAACGAAGCTTAGTACAATATTCACTGCGTGCATGGCAGAAAACAAGTCAACCGATATCGGCAAAAGACTTTTTGGCCCATTCATCGGCCAAGTCAGAAAATTTTGATCAGGCGCCTTGGATGGCACCCAAACATCAGCCAGTGTTTACTACTGAATTGTCAGCTACAGGTAGAATTCTATTGTTTCTATCTGTATATCTGACGATTTACCTCTAAATGTCTGTAATGAAAACGAGCAATCTTTGACAGAGCACAAATCACATGACTGAGGACACATGGGAGACCAAAAACATGTCTAGCCCCATGCCAGATTTCAAAATGAAATATAAAAAAGTTTATTTTTTTTGAAAAACAGATTTCAGTGCAGAAATCTGCTGGAGTGGCACTATTAACTGATGCGTTTTGAAACAAACATATCTTCCCTTGACAGTATCCCTTTAAGAAATAAAAACTTTTGTGATTAAAACACTAGGCAAAAAATAAGAATGCTCATTGTACTCATGTTATACAAGGGAGTATAGTGCCCCTTTTAAATATCCTGTTCTGTTTAAGCTATAGGAATGTTTTACATACAGAGACTATGCAGCCATACAAAGTTATTTTTGCCATTTTGTCTGCTAGTGCCAATATGTTTGTTACCCCCCCAGGTGAATTAATACGTGTAGATTCAAGAGGTCATTTATGACCCCCTAGGCAGAGTGCAACAAATGGGTGCACACTGCCATCCTGCCATGCAGAATTGCTGAAGGTCTCTGGGTTCCATTTCAGGGCACAGAGACCTGCTGATACCGCAAAAAATATTTTGCTGACTTACACCAAATTTATTCAAACCAGAGTAAGGTGCACGACGCAGTAATTCTCTTCTCTCAAGGGGATATGAAATTATCCTATTAGAATTGCTCATGTGCAGTACACTAGAAATTTAAGATTTTAGTTTACTGCGTAAATATAAGTCTACACTTCTAGAAATATTGGTATGTCTTTTCTCCAGGCCTGCTCTCCTCTTTAGATAAAAATGCACCTGCCCAATGAATTAATCTTTCTTTGTCCTTTAAGGACTACAACAAAGCTTTATAAATATACCATCCATTTTGCACCAAATTACATCACTCAACTGAAACACTATAGTCATGAATGCAATTGTAACTAATGCTATATTTATATATTTCAACTACAACAGAAGCATTCCAGATTTATTATATGCTTCTCAGTCAAAACCATTATTTTTTTTGAAAAAAGTCACATTTTTTAAACTTTTGAAACTTTTTCTTAAATTCTATCATAATTTGTAAACTAAGCTTTCTTACCAGATTGATAAATAACATGGAACGAGGTGCCATTTTGTAGGACACTGGAATGGAAATCAATCTTCCCAAGGTGATGAAAGCCCAGAAGAGACTAGGTAGGTACCCGGCTGTTTTATGAGCTAGATTTAGTGGCTGCTCTACAGCATAACTATACACAAACCCAGAGTATTCCCCCTGCAAGAGAAAGATGTGAAATATGTGATTCTCTACTACACAGTGAGGTTATCCTGTCATATTACAATCACAGACTGTTTTATTCTATCTCTCTATCTATCTATCTATCTATCTATCATCATCATCATCATCATCATCATGGCCTTCTCATTGCTATAATATAGCTTATTCCCCTTGGAATTTATCATGCAGCTATGATACCTATTATCTGGAAGGCTTGGGACCTGTTGTATTCTGGATAATGGATCTTTCTGTAAATTTAGAGCACCATCCCTTAAGGCTACCTATAATATTTAAACATTTAAAAGATGCTTAGTAATCATCAAGTAAAGTATACTGTTTATTATTACAGAAAGAAGAAGAAATCAGTGAAAACATAACATTGCTTTCTTAAATAGGATGCATGAGAAGTGAATTTCCAAATTTTGGAGCTTTCTTGTATAATAGCACTTACACCCATAAGTACAGTGAGCAAAGTGTAATTTGTCCCTCAATGCAGCATTTTCCCCCAGAATTCCAGTCCCATTGCAGGCACAACGGAACAATTCACTTTGTGCAACTCTATCGTGCCTAAAGTAATTGAGGGCATTCATCAAAATTATTGCAATTATGTGTGTGCTTTGTCGCAAAACAGGCACAATTGTGATTGTCTGATAAATCTGTGGATGGGCCTGGCTTGTATGACCCTGCAGCCCTGGATCCCTGTTCTCCCATGAACAGGTCTGTTCCTCTATAGTTACACCACTGTGAGAAAGTAAGCAGTAAAAAAAAAATATTACAATGATAGCTATGTAAACAGCAAACTTTGTGAGTATTGTATTTTTAAAAGGGATGCACTGAATCAATCATTTTTGGATTTGCATAAGATCTAGTCCTTCACAAAATATTTAAGCAGATATGGACTATATATATATATTTATACTAAAATATTGTGTATTTTTCAGCCAAAATCCACCGTGTGGGCAGATAAAGTTGGATTGCATTCCAGTCACTGCACATGTAATCGGTGCAGTAATAATGCTGGCAAAGAAATTGGTGTGTGTGGTGTTAGCCTTCAGTTAGAGTTTATGGAACTTTGGTGCCACATTCCTATTATTGTTATCCTTCCTGAGACCATACAACAAGCCTCCCATCCACTATCATACAGTACCATGCAGTTATGATATCTGATTTTAGCAAAATTTGTGACTGTTGAAACACACATAATTATTGCATTTCCTATCTACTGTTTGCCTCTGTATCTTCTTTGACTGTCAGTCACAGCTATCGCTCTATTTTCCTATATCTCTTCCTGCATTCTTCCATCAGTTCTAACCCCAACATAATACAAACTATAACATTGATAGTCCTCCATCTATCCCGTATTGTTGATCGGCTGCTAGAAGTTGTTTTGCTATTTTTTTGTTTTGTTTCATGTACAAATTGTAGCCTAGCTGCAATTTAGCTTATAGAATAAGTATTCTATTATTGGTGTATCTTAATTAGTTTAGGCTTAAAAGCTTCTCTGCTCTGCCCAATTAGAGCTTTCTCAAGTGGTGTAATAGCAAGCTACTACGCCATACAGCAAAATCGTTTTAGAAAACTTTTTTAAAAAAACCTGCATTAAAATATCTAATTAGAGCCCCAACAGGCCCTCTATACCTTGTGGTATGAGTAAGGGGTATATGTTAGTGTATACTTTTCTTGGGAAATGTATTTATTTTAAATTTACCTTAAAGTTGAGTTCACCAATAAGGCAGTGTATGAGCTGCCTTGGACCTATCAAAGCCCCAGATTTTATAACATTTTCTTATTTAAAATTACAAAGGCTGATATTGTGCTTGTAATTTTTCTCTTTGTGTGCATTAGCATATATAACCTGGCAACAAAATTGAACTCACCACTATCCCATCTGTCAAGAAGAGAGTTATAGCTGCACAGGCGTGAAAAGCAAAAAAAGTATAGGGAGCATTCAACATCTTGCTCTGGCAGCAAAGTTTTGATACAGCGTGACCTGAATTCAATTGAAAATAAAAACAGATATTTAAACAGCTGCTGGCATTGTAATGTATGGGTGATCAGTGAAATAAATGCTCTTCTGATTCTTGCTACTTTTTCCTTAAAATGTTATTCTTAAATATGTTTCACTCATACTTCCAGCTCTCCTATCTTAAATGAGAAATTGCACCACTTTTGGACTAGTTGACTGCATGCATGACATGTATGGTTTTATGTGATTTTATTTGATACATCATCCACAAAAGCAACACTTTCACAAGTATAGCAAATTTACTTTAAAGGGATACGGTCATGGGGAAAAAACATTTTTTTCAAAATGAATCGGTTAATAGTGCTGCTCCAGCAGAATTCTGCGCTGAAATCCATTTCTCAAAAGAGCAAACAGATTTTTTTATATTCAATTTTGAAATCTGACATGGGGCTAGACATATTGTCAATTTCCCAGCTGCCCCAAGTCATGTAACTTGTGCTCTGATAAACTTCAATCACTCTTTACTACTGTACTGCAAGTTGGAGTGATATCACCCCTCCCTTTTCCCCCCAGCAGCCAAACAAAAGAACAATGGGAAGGTAACCAGATAACAGCTCCCTAACACAAGATAACAGCTGCCTGGTAGATCTAAGAACAACACTCAATAGTAAAAACCCATGTCCCACTGAGACACATTCAGTTACATTGAGAAGGAAAAACAGCAGCCTGCCAGAAAGCATTTCTCTCCTAAAGTGCAGACACAAGTCACATGACCAGGGGCAGCTGGGAAATTGACAAAATGTCTAGCCCCATGTCGGATTTCAAAATTGAATATAAAAAAATCTGTTTGCTCTTTTGAGAAATGGATTTCAGTGCAGAATTCTGCTGGAGCAGCACTATTAACCGATTCATTTTGAAAAAAATGTTTTTTCCCCATGACCGTTTCCCTTTAAAGTAAATTTGCTATACTTGTGAAAGTGTTGCTTTTGTGGATGATGTATCAAATAAAATCACATAAAACCATACATGTCATGCATGCAGTCAACTAGTCCAAAAGTGGTGCAATTTCTCATTTAAGATAGGAGAGCTGGAAGTATGAGTGAGTAGCACTATTAACTGATGCGTATTGAAAAAAACATGTTTTCCGATGACAGGATCCCTTTAAGCACAGAGATGCAATATTATACTAGCATTAGAAGCATATATTCTAGCTTTTAGGAAGCAAACACTTGTGTTCAATTCAAATCTGAGTTCAGCAAAACATATATAAATTCTAACCTGTATCACTGATTTCTTCCCTGTGAATTTAATATACATTTAATATACATATGTTGTCCCACATTGTTGTATACTGATTATTTGTTTGTTAACATTTCCTGCATTGTATCAGTAAAAATTGTCTCTTAAAAAACTTGCAGAGGCAAACCTGGACAAAAAGCTATAACTAGAATCCTGTTTTGCAGCACAGGTTAAACCCCTGTTTTGTCCAAATTATGGATAAAGGAATATTTAGAGGTCAATCTGAGTATGTATATGATAAAATGGCATATGCTTCTAAATCAAAAGAAAGGACAGAAGCACAAATATCTGTAGAGAAGCAGAGAGTGAGAAAGTAATAATGTAAAGTGTATAAAATACAATGTGTTAAAAGAATAAATTGCACTCACTTCTCACAAATGTAGATATATATCCAATAAATTGCTTGGAAACAGGAATTCAGATTATTGCCCTAATACAACATGAAGCTAGAGAAACCTAGTTGGTTACACAGGGAGTAACTACAAAGGAAGCAGACCCTGCGGCTGCATGGGGCCCTGGAGGTATAGGGGCCCCATAAAGGACAACCTCTGGATATGTTGGGGGCCTTAAAATTAATTTGCTGTGGGGCCAAGTAACATCTAATTAAACCACTGTTGTTACACCTATTAGTTATTGTGAATCTTTGAGGACAACATAAGCTTTCCAGTACATAAGGGTTTATATGACTTATCTTCATTAGTACTTTCTACTTATTTCCTTACTTTGTGATATCTGTTGGATTCACCTTGTAAAGCAGTACCAGAGGGGGAGTGTTACATGAACTTCACACTCATACCAAAAGTACTCTTTCATTAAAAAGTTTTGTCATTTGTTGAATGGGAATAAGTAAGTGAGGCAAAAGGCATGTGAAGGGGAAAGAGCAGAGAATGAGTGGAAAAAGACAGAAAGGACAATGAAATCGTAAAACGAGCAGGGAGAAGAGAGGCCACAGAGATCAGGGAAGAAGACGAGAGGAGGCAGAAAGAGCACAAAACTGGGGGAGAAAGTGGTGAGCTATTTAAGAAAGTATTGGCCCATGCAGCAAAATAATTACACCCTGTATTTAAATATTAACATCTGTTTGCAATCCTTTTGGTGTGGGGCACAGCCTTGGTAGGACAAATATTTTCATTTAAACTTTATATAATGAAAAAATTATGATAATAGGAGGAAATTGGATAATAGAAGTTATTGCGCATTAATGGAACCTGATACGGGTAATACAGTGCTGAATAAATTATGCTTATAGGCAGTTATGTAAGTCCATCAACCAACATATAATTAAAAGGGTTGTCCACTTATTTTTAAATTATTCACTAGAAATACAGAGTTGTTTCAATTGCTCTGGTGTTTTAGTCTGGCAGCTCAGTAATCTTTGTGCAGAATCTGAACTATTACAATTTACTACGTTAGTTGATTCATTTAGTTGATACATTTCTTAGCAGCATCTGTGAGATATTAGCAACTATTTTATCAATTATAACAACTGCCTTTAAAGGGGCGTATCACCTTTAAGGTAACTTTTATAGAACAGCCAATTCTAAGCAACTTTTCAGTTGGTTTTCATTATTTTTTTTTTTTATAGTTTTTTTTAATTATTTGCCTTTTTCTTCGGACTCTTTGCAGCTTTTAAATGAGCATCACTGACCCCTTCTAAAAAACAAATGCTACAAATGTATTGTTATTGCTAATTTTTATTACTCATCTTTCTATTCAAGCCCACTCCTAGTCATATTCCAGTCTCTTATGCAAATCGGAGCATGGTTGCTAGTTTTTTGGCCTGTAGCTACCAGATTGCTTTAAATGCAAACTGAAGAGTCGCTGAATAAAAAGCTAAATAACACAAAAAGCTTAAATAATAAAAAATGAAAACCAATTGCAAAATGTCTCAGAATATCACTCTCTGCATCATACTAATAGTTATCTCAAAGGTGAAACCCCTTTAAGGAAATTGAGAAGAAATGTACCGACTAAATGTATCAGTTTAAGAACAGTTTACAGACCCCCAGAGCTGCTTTAGAAAGACAAAATAAGGTGAAAAATTTTACATTTAAATATTAGAAAAAAACAAATCACAATAGAAAAAAGACAGTAATTGAAAAAAGTCTTTATTTCTGGTGAACTATTTGAAAAGTGCTGGAAGGTGAACGACCCCTTAAAAGCGACAGATGTGTTCATCCAGCAAGCTAATCAATGTGTTTTGTACTAAATACGTTTGAATCACCATTGTATCCCCAGTAAGGGTGATTTGTGGTAATACAAAAGAAATATGATGACTGATTACTCTGTACAAATGCTTGGATGCTTCTCTCAAAAAAAATGCTAAGTGAATTTCCAGGTTTATTTTGTTGAGACAAAGTATATTTAAATAATCTACATTACAATGGTTACAAAAGGTTCTTATTTAAGGCACTGACTCTGGTTATTATCCTTTCATTAGTTTATCATGCTTTCAATTTACCATGTAAAATGAAGACATGAAACCAAGTGTATTATTACCCCCCCCCCGCCAAAAGTGAAACCTTTATGCCATACCATGCTTCTCATGTGCTTCTATTTTTTTAAAGTCATTTCCATTATGGGTTTCCATGGCCAGCTCATCTTCTGATAATAGGCCACCACTGTGTATGGAACATCCTGGAACCATGCCTTCCTTGTATAGTAGGGAAAAAACTGCAATGGGCACTGGAAGCTGAGAAAAGGACCATTTATAATTTAGAACTGCTGAAAGGGAAACTATGTTATAAATTACAGTAGTTAGAGAGACAAGTTGACCCAGAATATATTGTGAATAACTCACCAAATAGTAAATGTGGTCTGGGTGCACCAGCCCCAGGCCCCAAGCTTTAGGGAGCGGCATGCCAGAAGATATGAAGAAAGTGCAGGACAGTCCGGCACTCAAACGGATCCACAGGACCAAAAGGAATTGTATACTGATGGAGATGCAAGTATACATTTTTTAACTTTGTATAATAAACATATATTTTTTAACTTATTCTTTCTGGTCCTGTGGATCCATTTGAGTGCTGGACTGACCTGCTCTTTTTTCATATCTTTTAGGAAACTATGTTATGTCATTTATGTAATAACGTCATCTTTTGAACCCTTTGCAACACTAGTAACCAGTGAGTTATTTTAATACTTAAGGGGTTATTTATTAAAGGTCGGTTTGTGTTTTCATGAAAAATGGGTTTTTTAGAGGGTAGTTTCACTGAAAAAAAGCACATTTTTTGGGGAAAAAACTTGAATATCTCGAGATTTGTTATGCCCTAAAGCTGCTAAAAGCCCAAATCCGAAAATACTCTAAAACCTGTCGAGGTCATGTAGAAGTCATTGGCAGAAGTCCCTTGAACCATTTGAAGATGTTTTTTGCCTTTTATGATTTTCAGTTTTTTTTTTCGCTATTCAAGTTTTTCCCCCCAATTGCGTTCAATTGAGTTTTCTTACATTTGGGGTTTTTCATAAATAAACAAACATTCAAGTTGCCAGTTTATTCAAAGTAGAAAAAAACTCACAAACTAGACCTTTGATAAATAAACCTCTTAATCTAGTACTTAAATCTAAGGGGTTATTTTTGAAGGTTTGCTTTGTGAGGTTTGATAAATAACACCCTAATTTTATTTGTGAATTTATTTTTAATGTTTGATGTATAGCTCTGTGTACAAAGGTAGCTCTATATAAAAATATATACATACATAAATTGGATTAGTAAATACAGCTACTAAACCATAATAGTAAGTCTGTCAGTCTAGCTTTTTGTTAATAAACAACAGTAATTTATTGTCAAACTAAAGAGCTGCATAAATAAATATTTTAAAAAAGCACCTAAAAATGAATAAAAAAATGTAAATAGAAATAAAAAACTGCTATTTGTAGGAAACTAGTGAACACCACTAGTAAAAAAATATTATAAAAATATGAATTCAAAATGGGGTGTTTTGCATATGAACTTTCATTATTACTCACATTGATGGCAGCCATGATCCAGAATGCATATGACACTTGTGTTACTGAAGCCCCCTGAAGTGGAAGAACATAATGGGAAACATTCCCAGGGTGATGAGGTACTAAAGAGTTTCTGATGTGCTCTAAGTTGTGGCTTTGATTCTGGGTGGCATTTGACTGGATGCAGTTGGTCTCAGAGAGAAAGGGATCCGCAATGAGAGGACTTAATAGGGCCCCAAATCCAACAAAGAAATGGAGAACCTTGAACAAAAATCACATATATAATAGACGTAAATAGTGTTCCAATCCATGGACTCAGTAGCTCTTCCAGTCACTCTGAAAAAGTTGGATATTAAACACAAATAAAGGGTCATAGTTATCAAGACACAATTAAACAACTTTGAGTCTAAGCGATCCATTTTTGTCAGTATGTAATTTGCTACTTGTTTCTAAGGAATGACTTACAAGATTCTGATTTGTTTTGATCAGTAAAGGTGATCGTATTTCATTTTATGCAGACCATTTACTTACCTGGAATTTTAATTTTACTTCTAATATTTTGTTTATTTGTAAAGCAACTTGCACTGGCAGTGGAAGTCTATACATTTACAATCTATTCAAGTGCTTAGATATAGGTTTTCTTCAGTCCATTGAATATCAATGAGAGTAGCAAGAATTTACTTAAAGGACAAGGAAAGTGTACTAAACACTATAACTCATCTGAAAGGCATACCTGCAGTCAGTTCTGCAGCGTTCCAGAACCTCCTCAATTTTCATCCATGCAAATGTAGTCTCAATAATAAGTGCCAGACTTATAAGAATATTGCAGAGAAAAATAAAAAAAATCTCACAAACCATCTCTCCAGCACTTAGAGACTGTGGCGCATGTGCTTTATTTCCAATTGGGAGAGAGAGTATTACTCGCAGCAGTAGTGCGCAAGAATCTAGGAGTAGGAGTGGGAGAAGAATGCTTTGCTCATGTGCAGAAGAACTGCAGCAGACATCTTGATAATGTAACGCAAGTCTGCAAATAAGATGAGTAAGGTGGGCGTTTGAGAAGTTAAAACAGGGGGAAAACAACTTTATTTGTTTCTAGAAAAGTAGGGATTAGGGACAGTAAGGTGGGCTCTATAACATACTGAACACTTCAGAGGAAGGCTTTCCTTGTCTTTTATTTTATTTTTCAATTTCTTTCTATTTTGAATTTTATAATAATCCAGCAAAATACAATTCATTCAATAAATTGACATGACAATTTCAAAATGACAAAATAATAAATTAATAAAAATAAAAATGTATGCATCCCTTGTCCTTTCCTTGCGTTAATTTCTTCTTCACTAATCTAGACTCTCCAGATAATAAAACTACAGATTTTTTTCAACACAAAGAACATGTAAAACCAATTTTCAGCAGAAGGCTTGTGTTGAAAATAGGTGAGTGTTATATTTAAATAGACTTTAACATAATATATATTTTGTGGGTATCAGTTTCTGTTAAATGAAAAACAAGTGCAATGGGAAAGGCACTTCTTTTTAGAAAAAGAATATGTGACATTAAAGTTAACAGTTTTAGGATCAAAACTGAAACAAATACGACAATGGTGACATTGGATAGCGAGGGTGAATGGCAGATTCATCCCAACTCCTATGAAGTGTGTTCAAGATATTACCAAGGAAAAATTCCTAAAAAATATTTTTTAACAGAAACAAAAATTGTATTAAATTCCATCACATTGCCTTGAGTTAAAAACAGCATTCCTAAAAGTTGTAGGGGCAAATTTACTTACCTCCGAAGTTGGGACAGTGCTGGCTTCACCGCACTTCACCAGGTGTAGATTCGCCAGGGCTGCGCAAATTCTCGAAGATCCGAAGTTACGCACAAGTTACTGATCATTTTTGAAGTTGCGCTTGAGATATTACGATCAGCGGTTCGAAGTTACGCCAGCGATGGCAAATTTGCATGCGGCGTGCAAAGTATAATGGCCGTATATGCAGCAGAAAACACATTACACTACACAAGGCCAGGGAACCTTAATAAATGTGTTCTAATGCCCTACACATGTGCCCACAGTATAGTTTAGGTGCCATATGTTATCAAATGTAGGGGGGAAGGAGGGTACCAATCCCTATCTACTCTATTGCACTTCGCCTGGTCTGAGCTGGCGAAGTAAAGTCTGGCGCAAGAGGTAAAGTTCAATAAAATCCGCAAGTTAGTGAATTAGCGTAGTTACGTCCCTTCGTCAGAGCGCAACTTTGCCTGGCGTAAGGGTCGGAAGTAGCACTAGAGTCTGTCTACTTCACTAGCGAATTTATGCCAGCACCCGTGGCAAAGTGGCGAAGTGGCAAAATGACGTCACACTGTCGAATTTTCGCTAGCGTTAGCCGCTTCGCCCTTTAGGGCAGGGTTTTTTTAATTACAGATTGAATTCTCTTTTAAGTCTACTAAACCCATAGGCTGGTTCTGCTTCCAATAAGAATTAATTATATCTTAGTTTGGATCAAGTACAAGATACAGTTTTATTATTACAGAGAAAAAGGAAATCATTTTGAAAAATTTGGATAAATGTAGTCTATGGGAGACAGCCTTTTGTAATTCAGAGCTTTCTGGATAACGGGTTTCCGGATAACGGGTTCAATACCTGCACTGTTACATATCCACCATATTGCAAGACAAATGAGAAAGTCAGAAATCCCACATCATTGGTGAAAGATATACTATCCACTGACATATGTTACACCTTAAAATTATATTGTGTAGCGTAGACAGTGAAATTCCAAAAATGTTATCTCTCCTTAATTACTCTTAACAACCAAAGATGGATCTGATATCAAAATGGAAGATAAATAGTAAAGACATTGAAAACAATGATTAAATAATAAAAATGAATTTGTTTTATGGTTGCCAGTGTCAATGCCCCTGACAATTAATGAGACAATGTTTTATTCAGGGCATTGTTTTCTCTTTAAAACTAACTCAACTGATCTTTTTTTATTCTCTCAAAAGCATTTATAATAACTGCAATTTTATTTTTGTTCCTTCACCAACTCTGTTATAGCCAGAACCCCTCTCACCTGCAGGAAGATGGCCGAGTCCTGCTGATAAATCTTTACCAGCTGCATATTAGATATTGTATCTATGCAGCCCATGGCCAGACCAGCTATTGCCAAAACCAGTGCCAGCATGCCAACATGGCCACAGAATGGAATTATAGCAAACACCACAGAGATGGTCAGAGAGGACAAGAAGAGCAGGAACAGAGACTGTTTCACCCTGTAGATAAAAATCACAGAATAATCAATCTACCTGAAGCATGTAAGATTTCAAACAGTTGTATAAGAAAACATGCATGCGAATTACACTATGCATAGCCTTTAGTCATGTACCCATCAGTGGCGGAACTACCGGGGGAGCAGGGGGTGCGAGCGGGCCAGGGCCCGAACCCCCTCAGGGCCCCCCGGCAGCGCCGCACGCCACTGAAATCAACCCGGCAGCGCGCCGTACGGAGGGGGGCGGGGCCCGGCTGCGCATCACACACCAGGGCCCGCCCCCCTCTAGGAACGCTGCTGGTACCCATTACCCTAATTCTGATGAAGTGTTTAATGCAAGATTGTTTGCAGAGCTCATCTGGTTTGCTCCCTTAGGGGGTTATGTAATAAAAGGCACTAAGTTTGCCCAGGGGCAAATGTTATTTTTTCAAATAAATTTAATAGCCATCTGATGATAATGGCACACATTTTGACCATGGCAGTAATCTCAAGGAAAATCTAGGCTTTCAAAACATGCTTCACTGCTGGGATCCATGTTCCATTAATTTGAAAAGTAATCAAACTTCTTATTCCACATGGGTCAAATGTATAAGAAGAAGGTATTATTGGGAAAGAGTGGTTTCAATTTTCACTGAGTGATCATAAAGCAATGTATGCCATTAGCCATAGGACACAGGTTGTTTCGGTTGTACTCCATAGCAACAGTTTTATATACACCATTGGCTATGGCACTAACAAAAGGTGAATTATACAAATTTGGCAGCACTAATTCCTTTATTTCAGGGTTGTCCAACTGGCAGCCTGCGGGCCGCATGTGGCACACAATCCCCCCTTGTGTGGCCCCCCACATGAAAGTCTGCCTGCTGTGTCTGCTTCTCTTGTTTAAGATTTAAAAGGTACCACTACAGAGATTAACTGCCCCTGCATTGTTTAAACCTGAAATTCAGACTGTAATCCCCTGTATTGTTCACACATGTATTCCCCCCTGCATTGTTCACACTTGTAACACCTCTATTGTTCACACCCCTAACGCCCTGTACTGTTCACACCTAAAATCCTGACTTAAACTGAAACATTGTTTACACTACAAACTGCTGAAGGAGCACCAGCACTGTGTCACTGTATGTAGTACATCTTAGAGTGGTTCTGATAGGTTTCCCTGTCTCCTGCTCTGTTCTGCCTTCCCTATACTTCCTGTGTGTCCCATACACTGCCTTCCCTATGCTCCCTGCGTGTGTCATACTCTGCCCGCCCTATGCTCCCTGTGTGCCATACTCTGCCTGCCCTATTCTCCTTGGGTGTGCTATACTCTGCCTGCCCTATTCTCCTTGGGTGTGCCATACTCTGCCTTCCCTATGCTCCCTGTGTGTGTTATACTCTGCCTGCCATATGCTCCCTGTGTGTGTGCCATACTCTGCCTGTGTGTGCTCTGCTGTGCCTGTGGAACATAAGCCTGGTATTTGTTTTTTAGCACTTTAAAATGACTGTTAGTGACCCCTAAGGTGTTTAATCAAATGCTGGGGGGGGGGGTGCTGAGTTATCCACAGGGGAGGAGGAGGCAAATGGATAAAGGGTATGTCTTAATATGACGTAATGTGGATATAGACTTGTGGTAACATGGGTGTGGTTTAAGGTGTGTGTGTGTGGTTTAACAACAGGGAGTGGTTAATACTGGCTTCCATTACAGGCTCTCCACTATGTAGGCCGGAAAATATCCAGCCCTCGGTGCAACAGAAGTTGGACAGCACTGCTTTACTTCATGCTTCAGTGCTAAACTAATTAACAACTGTACCAGTAGTTAGTGAATAGTGAAAGCAGTTTGATGGATCAAGCATTAGGGCAGCTTCAATGACCAATAAACATTGAAACTAACATCAGAACCATGTTTGCCCAGTAAATGCATTGTCTGTTTTTTTCCTCTATTTTGCTCATGTTTTAATTCACTTACTGAGTTTCCACCACGTATGCAGGAAGGCTTTTCAATGTGTCCCAAAGCCAGTTATAAACAGGGTGCTTGTGATTAGAGCATGATAACCATTTTTGAAAAAAAATGTCTAATTTACAAGTCAAGTTTGCTTTTGGAGTATTTTCATGTAAATTAGTTAATGATTATAATGCCTCATACTATATGGATCTTGAATTAACAACGGTTTGGCTGAAAAAGTGTAAATGCAACTTGGCACCATACAGGTTATGTATTTTCTCTTCAGAACTATGCATGCTTTTTAATTAACAGTCATAGGCATCCCTTACAAAAATCACTAGATGTTGAAATTAAGCTCCTGGGCCCCCCTGCAGCTGCAGGGTCTGCTTCCTCTGTAGTTACACCCATGGCTGCTTCAAGGTGTTATCAGATTTGTCTACTTCTTTGCAAAAAAAAAAAACTAAGAATCATACATATCAGATACATGTGAGAGCACCGAAAAAGATGCAAAACCATCAGTAAATACTGGCCATTCTTTTGAATGATACATCCACCTCAAAGGTGTTTCGGAGGCCTCAAATGCCTTTTTTGCATATCGGTTGGGGAAAGAACACTGGATCTGACTCCTTCTGAGGAGTGACATTTAAATTAGACAAGGATACAATCAAAGACTTCTGGGTAAACACATGGTGGAACCTTTCCCTTTACCAAAATTGTAATGCCATAATCAGGGGGACACTGTATCACATCCATTGCAGGGTACCCAAATTCATCTCAAAGTTTAACATACATGTATCTCTAGCAATGTCATATATTTTCTTAAATGTCCTTGTGGATAAGACCAACTGCCTTGTTGGAGTGAGACTGATTGAACACCGTATTGCCATTCGCAAACAAAAGACAAAACCTAGATCAGTCGGCAGGTTGGAGAGTAATCACTGTGTATAAGGATGGCTGGTACAAGCGGAGGACTCTAGAGGTTAAACATTTACAAAGGGAGAACTATTGGATTTGGTTGTTTTGTTTTTTTTTGGCTTCCTCTGGATCAACAGGCAGTTAGGCAGGTTAAAAAAAAAGGTTGAACTTGATGGACGTGTGTCTTTTTTCAACCTAACTTACTATGTATACTAACCATTTATTTTTACATTGCAGCTTGGGAGAAGGATGCAACATACCTAAATATGATTGAGCTAACAACATCCTTTCCCATGGTCTAGCTAGCCAGGGCCAATATTGCAAACATTTGTAAAACAAAATGTGTATACTTTACTATGATTCCTTGCTGTATGTGTATGTGATTTTTTATCCAGATTTTATGGGCATTGGACATCATTTAAACATTAAGGGACAGATTTATTTAGGTCCAGTTGTTTTTCCACAAAATATTCGAGTTTCTGAGGGTTTTCAGTCAAAACCTTTTTTATTTTATTATAACCCTGAAGTTGGAAATAGCTCAAAAATACTCCAGCTAAAACCTGTCAAGGTCATGTAAAATTCATTGACAGAGGTCCCTTAAACCATTTGAATGATGTTCACGTTTTTTTCGGTGGGTTTCGCTCGAAAATTGTTTAATTTGAGCACTTTCAGTGTTTTCCTCTGGAAAACTCGATTAATTAATGTTTTTGGTTTGTTCACCCCGAATTAACTGATTAAAGTTTTTTTCTTAAATGGGTGGTTCACTTTTGAGTTAACTTTTAGTATGTAATAGAATGGCTTATTGTGTGTGTGTGTGTAAACCATAAATCTATGCACAAATTACAAGACAATTCTTTCAATACAGACCTTAAAGCATCTACAGAGTTGTACCTAGCTATTTTAGCTGTTTAAGAATTACAATTCTACATTCTATTATGTTTTATTACCTATTTAAGTCCCTCTGCACTATTTAAAATTAGCAAGTCGCATGGTTAGCATGGTACAGTCTGCAATACTTTAGTGCAAGGTGACCTCTTATTCAAATACCAGACTTGGAAGCAATGACAGGGATTTGTTCGTTTACACAAGAACTAAGAAATGGTAGCAAATATCTGACATAACAGTTAAAGTGATACTGACACTAAAAAACTACTTTTTAAAATATGAAAGCATATTAAAAGTTACCTCTAGATCATGTTGATTGTTTTTTGCTGAGAGGTTTGTTTTTGTAAGTAACTGTTAGTTGAAGTTCCGAAACCTGACTGTTTTGCCAACTTTACTGTCCCATCTCAGCCTGCCAGTTTCTAATGCGAATGGACTCCTGCTGCAAATACTTTATGGCAAAGTTATAACAGTAGCTTTCAAAGGCAATATTATGAGAGATGTAAAAAAAGAGTATCTCTTTAAGGTGAGATGTGTGTTTGTCCTATGATTATATTGCTTTTGATGCCAATAATGATTATGATTACGATTTATGATTTAAATGGTTTATAATTGCACGCGTATACGATTTTAAAGCAAATAATTTGACTGTTGGACAGCAGAACATAAATCAAGTCCTGAAAAATGATTTTACCAAAGCTTACATGAATGAAGTTTGTACAGCAGGTCTATGATGGGTATAAAACATATCCTGAAAAGAGAAAAATACAGGTATGGGATCCCATATCTGGATACCTATTATCCAGAAAACTCTAAAAATTACAGGAAGGCCATCTCCCACTGAGTACATTTTAAACAAAAAATTTGTTCTCTGCAATAATAAAATATTATCATGTCCTTGATCCCAACTAAGCCACATGAATCCATATTCATGGCAAAACAATACTACTGGGTTTATTTAGTGGTTCTTTATTAAAGGTCGAATTGTAGAGCTTTGTGAGGTTTTTATACCTCAAACGAACTCACAAACTCAAATTTTTTAAAATTTAAAGGGGTTGTTCACCTTTGAGTTAACTTTTAGTATCATGTAGAGCATGATATTATGAGACAATTTGCATTTGGCCTACATTTTTTAATATATGTGGTTTTTGAGATATTTGGCTTTTTATTTTGCAGTTTGTTAGTTCAACAATCTAGTTGCTATGGTCCAAGTTACCCTAGCAACCATGTATTGATTTGAATAAGAGATTGGAATATGAGTAGGAGAGGGCCTGGATAGAAATATATAAATATTGTGAGCTTCCGGTAGCAACACCCCAGGCCCTGGCTCAGATTTTAACACAGAAACTGAGACTGACCACCTTAAAGAGTTTAAATTGCCGCTTTGCGGGCTTTTATTTAAACAAAACACACATCTTCAGCCCACTGGCTTCACATGGGGAAATCACATAAGCTTCACATAAACAGTCCCGCTTCTAACACCCTCACTGTTGTTTACTTTACTCACCGTTGAGGTTAGCCCTCACTGGCTTTCAGCGGACCACAAATCCCAGAATCCTCTCTGGGCACACTTGAGACACTCTTGTCTCCTGGGAGTGGTTTCTCTGGTCCTCTCCCAGACCTTTGGAGCTCTCTCCAACTCAGGGGAATAACACTTTTGTTCCCAGGTGCTCACAAGCACTCCTTTCCCCTAACCCTCCTCCACTCCAGGAGGTCTCTATGTGGAAGCAGCCATGAGATGTTGCTCCACACCTCCTTTTAACTACCACCTACCTGTAGTTAATTACCTCTAACTGCCTTTAGTTTGGCAGCTGCAAAACTCTTTAATCGAACAAGGGATGGAAACTAGGGATGCACCAAATCCAGGATTCGTTTCGGGATTCGGCCTTTTTCAGCAGGATTCAGATTCGGCCAAATCCTTCTCGCTGGTCGAACCGAATCCTAATTTACATATGCAAATTAGGGGCGGGGAGGGAAATTGCATGACCTTTTGTCTCAAAACAAGGAAGCAAATATTTTTCCCCTTCCCACCCCTAATTTGCATATGCAAATTAGGATATGGATTCGGTTTGGTATTCGGCCGAATCTTTCGCAAAGGATTCGAGGGTTCGGCCGATTCCAAAATAGTGGATTTGGTGCATCTCTAATGGAAACCCACCCTGCTCTCTTCCATCCACTCCAGGGACCCATAATCCAACTTTTACTAAGCTGGTTCACCACTTAAACAGCTTCTCTATAAATCTCTATAAACAGATTCATGATGCCACCCTATTCTTGGTATAATGTATTTTCAGTACTTCCTATATCAATACAACCAAAAAGATGAGTTCAGATCATAGATATCTGGTAGAAGCTGAAGATGCAGACCTATCTACTATCAGTCAGAAGTTTAGGAATTTTTAGAAATAACAAACATGTTTTTTTTTTAAAGTTTTATTGGGTTTTACAAAAACAAGCAAGATATAACATTGGTGCATTGAAGGACTATAACACAATAAACATGCTATGGTGAGAACAACAGAGATTTGATTTGCATTTCAGCTGGATATTAGCTTACAAAAAATATATTTTTGTTGTACCAAGTCTGATATCTTTAACCTTTTTCTGTCCTTTTTTTATCGTGTTCTCTACCTCCCTGACAAACAGTTTGGGTTAGTTCTGAGCTAATATTTATACTTCTATATACAAGGCTTTACCAGGAAGTATGTTAAAATATATTTTTATAGTAAAACAATAACGTGGGGAACACCTCGTATAAGTAAGGTTAGACCTTTGTGTTCTTTAAGAAATTATTATGAAATCTATACCAATATTATTTCCGTCATTCAATCTATGCAAGGGAGTAGAGGAAAATGACATTGAAAGAGACCAACATTGGTTTACGTTTCATTGCCCAGTGGTACAGAGAGAAGGTGATATCTCTAATAGTCCTGAAAAGGGAGTGTCTTAAACAGGTTTTAAAAATGAATCTACCTATTACCCAGTGCAGTCAAAGAGCTATTCTATAGAATTGTATCACAAATAAGTACAGAATGATTTGGAATCACTATCTATGGCACAAAGACAATGGAAGGGGGGTAATCTCACTCGCGTGGAGTCCATGGCACTCACCTCTTTAAGCTGCAACAAAGATATTGTCATCAAGTGCTGATAAAGGTGGAGCGGTGGTTTTCATGGACTCCCCCATTTAAGAAAAAGAGATTATGAGAGAACTTTTGGATGTTAACACATGCACCAAATTACACAGATACATTTATGAAGGAACTTAGAGATTTGGTAGACAGTGAATATGAAAAAGGAGTTCTAAATAAATCTGAATGTGATTTTCTAAATTGCAATAACCCTGTGATCCTCATTTTTCATATCCTTCCCAAGGTCCACAAATCTTTGGAGGATGTAAAAGGCTGTCCTATTGTGGCCAGTATTGGTTCATGGAATGAAGGTCTCTCTAAATATGTTGACATATTGTTAATCCGCTAGTAGAAAAATTACCCACCTATTTGAGAGACTCGACTATGTGTATTAACAAACTTGAAGGCATTCCGTGGAGACCCACCTATAGGTGGTTTTCCATGGATGTTACGGCCTTCTAGTCTTCCATTGAACATGACCTTGGTTTACAATCAATTCTTTTTTGGCTTTCAACTGAGAGATGTTTTCCGAATGCTCAAAATGAATTCATTATAGAATCTATTAGGTTTTTGTTATATTCCAACTATTTCTATTTCAATGGTGGTTTCTATCTCCAGAAGCATGGCGCCCCCATGGGTGCCTCCTTCGCCCCCATTTACTCCAACCTTTTCATGGGTTGGTGGGAGAGACACCACGTTTTTGGAGATGCAAACCCACATCTTAAACATCTTATCTGTTTTTTCCGCTATATCGATGACTGCATCAGAATTTGGGATGGAGATGAAGAAACATTGCGAATTTGTATTGAATATTTGACACACACAAAAACTTTTTGTCTTTTTTGGATATCACATTTACAGTGAGAGAGGGTAGGATTGAGACTTTGTTATATCGTAAGCCTATCACACAGAATGCACTGCTACATGTCCAGAGTGGACGTCCTGGTTCCTGTTTGAAGGGCGATCCCTGTAGGACAATTTTTTGCAGTTACGCCGCATATGCTCCACTCGGGATGTTTTTCAGGAGGGTGCCATGGAACTCTGGGATTGTTTTCTATATAGTGGTTATGATACCAAAGATATTAAGTCAGCTTATGATCAGTCAGTTTCTAGGAACAGATCAGACTTATTGAAATATAACAACAAAATGAATTCCACCCAGAGGCGTCTTATGTGTGAACAAGAATCCCAACCTTGTTTTAGCACTGTATATACTAAGGATGCCCATTTTATTCAACATAGTATTCGTAAGCATTGGCATATTCTATTGCAAGATCCAATACTTAAAAATGAGCTTGAACTATTTCCATCCTTTGTATTTCGAAAAATATTTTGGCATAACGGCTGTTCCCAAGTCTATATGATACGAAAAAGGGAAATACACGTCCAGTGTGTGAGTGAGATTTAAAGGTACATTTAGGTGTGGCCGCATTAGATGCAAAGAATGTACATTATTGCTAGTTTCCCCCAGTTTTACCAGCACATATACTGGCAGACAATATACCAATAAACAATATTTTAACTGTTTATCAAAAGGGGTTATCTATTTAGTTACCTGCATTTGTGGGGCCCAATACATGGGCAAAACCACAAGATGTGCAGGAGTTAGATTTCTGGAACACATGTCAGCAGTGGAAAGAGGTGATACTAGATCAGCTATCTCTAAACAAATAATCGAGAAACATGGTGGTATCTCTAATATCTATTTCCAGATAATAGATACCCCTAAATGCAATAAACGAGGAGGAGATAAAGAAAGAATATTATCTAGAATGGAAGCGTTTTGGATATACCATCTTAAAACAATAGAAAATGATAGCCGGTTTAAATTGCGAATGGAAACTTACATGCATTTTCTAATAATAATTTTTTTAATTTTTTCTAAATTTTTCAATTTTTTTCTAAATGGCCTAATGATAATTTATGGATCTATTTGTATTGATTCTGATGAATTTTATAAAACATCCTAATTAATTTTTTCAATAATTTGTTAAAATATTATCAAGTGTGAACCATGGTGTGCTTCAATATTTTCAACATTTTTCAATATAAGAATGCTTTAATCCGGCTGGTGCTCCGTGGATTGCCCAGTGGTGCACGAGAATAGGTTATTTTTTATTCATTTCATTTTTCCTGCTCATTAATGTGTGATTTCTAACTAAATTAAAATTTACTGTTACATACATTAACCTATTTACAGTTCTGAAGTTATAATTAACATGTACTACAGAATCTCCTGCTAAAGATTATTTCTAGGAGGTTAGTGGTTCTATCATGCGTGGACTATGTGCAAAGGGATATTAAATACAGTTAAGGTTTTATTTGCCTTCCTCTAGAACAGGGGTGTCCAACCTTTTGGCTTCCCTGGGCCACATTTGAAGAAGAAAAATTTTCTGGGGCCGCACATGAAATACACAACACTTTTGATTTATAAAAATAAAGGAAATACACAGAAATTAACTACAATACCAGCTAGATAACCATATTGAGCTATACACTGGAATATGGGACAAATATAGAGCAACCTTCTCTGCTATATGATTACTAATTGGGCAATAGGTAGTCCCCCTCCTCCCTAGGTCACCAACCTGGCATAGTAAGCCTATTCCTAACAAGACAACAGACTGAGGTGGTAATGATTACCCGGTAATGATAATCATTACCACCTCAGTCTGTCATATTGTGAATAGGCTTACTATGCCAGCTAATCATGTGTTTGGACAAAAAACAGAACAACAACATGTTATTTCACTCTTTTATTTTCTCCATACCTTTTATTAATTGTTCATTTCTTTCTTTTTTTCACTTACTTTCCTTTTCTCTCTCCACATGCAATGTGAAGCAAATATATGGTTGTACAATGCACAAAAAAGAAGATAGAAGTAAAGTTTTATAAAAAAAAAAGAAAAGAGAGCAAAACAAACCATCCTAATGGGATTTTTGACATTGCACTTGACTTGATAAACTACTGCTCAATGGAACCAGATATTGATGCATTAAATTAGAAGTAGTTGCAATTCTCAGTGAATATTCAAGGTGCTCATCAGATAATTTGGTTCTAATTTTGTGGCAAGCAACTCCAAAAACTACATGGCTCTTCTCC
Source organism: Xenopus laevis (assembly GCF_017654675.1). Lineage (NCBI taxonomy): Eukaryota > Metazoa > Chordata > Amphibia > Anura > Pipidae > Xenopus > Xenopus laevis. Next base: position 66,774,146 of record NC_054373.1, read on the forward strand.
TGCCTAATGAAAGGCTAGCTTCAGCCTGCAGCTTACTGGTAAACGTTACAAAAAAAGTAAAAGAAAAGAGCAAATTAAACCATCCTAGTGGGATTTTTGAGATTGTGTTTGATAAACTACTAATGCATCAATATCTGGTTCCATTGAAGTAGTTGCAATTCTCAGTGAATATTCAAGGTGCTCATCAGATAATTTGGTTCTAATTTTACTCTTAGTGTGCTTCATTCTTCATTCATAAGAAAAGAGAGCAAAATAAACCATCCTAATGGAATTTTTGACATTGCACTTGACTTGATAAACTACTGCTCAATGGAACTAGATATTGATGCATTAAATTAGAAGTAGTTGCAATTCTCAGTGAATATTCAAGGTGTTCATCAGATAATTAGGTTCTAATTTTACTCTTAGTGTGCTTCATTCTTGAAAAAAGTTGCTCACAAATATAGGTGCTGCCAAAAAGTGATGACATGAATAAGGCATGGTTGTGCAGTGAGGGATATTTATCTCTGGGAAGATAAGACCTATAAAAGTCCAGTAAAGACACATGATCAAATTTTTCCTTAAGCTGGAAGTCAGATTGCAGCTCAATGCATTCCATTAGAAAATTGTCAGGTAACATATATGTCAACTGAAAAAATGTGTTGCAAATATAGCAAAATGTTGTTTATTTTCCCTGAAATCCTGAAATCGTTTTTCAAATTCTTGTATCAAATCATAAGAAAAGAGAGCAAAACAAACCATCCTAATGGAATTTTTGACATTGCACTTGACTTGATAAACTACTGCTCAATGGAACCAGATATTGATGCATTAGATTAGAAGTAGTTGCAATTCTCAGTGAATATTCAAGGTGCTCATCAGATAATTTGGTTCTAATTTTACTCTTAGTGTGCTTCATTCTTGAAAAAAGTTGCTCACAAATATAGGTGCTGCCAAAAAGTGATGACAGGAATAAGGCATGGTTGTGAAGTGAGGGATATTTATCTCTGGAAAGATAGGACCTATAAAAGTCCAGTAAAGACACATAGTCAAAGTTTTCCTTAAGTTGTCTACACATGCAATGTGAAGCAAATATCTGTTTTTACAATGCAAAAAAGATGATAACTGTAAGAGTAAAGTTTACAAAAAAAGTAAAAGAAAAGAGAGCAAATTAAGCCATCCTAGTGGGATTTTTGACATTGTGTTTGATAAACTAATGCATCAATATCTGGTTCCATTGAAGTAGTTGCAATTCTCAGTGAATTTTCAAGATGCTCATCAGATAATTTGGTTCTAATTTTACTCTTAGTGTGCTTCATTCTTGAAAAAAGTTGCTCACAAATATAGGTGCTGCCAAAAAGTGATGACATGAATAAGGCATGGTTGTGAAGTGAGGGATATTTATCTCTGGGAAGATAAGACCTATAAAAGTCCAGTAAAGACACATGATCAAATTTTTCCTTAAGATGGAAGTCAGATTGCAGCTCAATGCATTCCATTTGAAAATTGGCAGGTAACATATTTATGTCAACTGAAAATGGTGTTGCAAATATAGCAAAATGTTGTTTATTTTCCCTGAAATCCTGAAAACGTTTTTCAAATTCTTGTATCAAATCATAAAGCAAGGCTGCATATTTTTCAGTGTTCACAGGAACATGTTTGGCCAATGTGTTGAAATGCATAAAATTGTTTGCCTTAATTTGATCTTCCCATAATTTTAGTTTCGTTTGGAATGCTGTTATGCCTTGGAACATTGTGTTGATAAGCTGGTTTTTACCTTGAAGACGCATATTTAAGTCATTTAAATGGGAGGTCAAATCCACTAAAAATGCTAAATCTGTAAGCCAGTTTTCATCATCAAGTTCAGGCACACATTTTGCTTTTGATACCATAAATGACTTTACTTCATGTCGCAAATCATAAAATCTTTTCAACATTTGGCCTCGACTTAGCCATCTTACTTCTGAGAAGTAAATGACATCACCACAGTCAGCATCTATACTTCTAAGAAATTCCTGGAACTGGCGATGATTCAAGCCCTTGGCCCTTATGAAATTCACAGCCTTTATCACTATTTGCATGATGTTATCCATTTTTAAAGCTTTTGCACATAAATTTTCTTGATGTACTATGCAATGATACTTCATTAAATGTGAGTTTTTGGCAGCAATTGCATCATTTTCTATTAATTTTACAAGTCCCTCCCTTCTACCTACCATTGCTGGGGCACCATCAGTAACTATACCAGATATGTTTACAAAAGACAGAGAATATCTATTTAACATATTTTTTACTGCTTCATATAAATCTCTTGATTTAGTTGTGTCTTTTAATGGCACTAAAGAAGCCATCTCTTCAGTAACATTATATTCATTATCAATACCTCTCATAAAAATGGCAAGTTGAGCCGTATCTGTAGCATCAGTGCTTTCATCCACTGCCAAAGCATAATATTTAAATTTAGCAGCTTTACTCTTCAAACATCTTTCAACAGATTTTCCAATGTCTTCTGTTCGCCTGGCTATAGTCTGGTGAGACAAACTAATTTTAGAAATATCCCCTTTTTTTTCAGGGCAAATTATGTCTGCCACACTTTCCATACATTGCTTAATAAACTCACCATCAGTAAATGGTTTTGATTTTTTTGCTATTAAATATGTTACCACATAACTAGCTTACAATAGATTCTGTCTGAGTAATAACTTTTTTAAATAAATTTTGTTGAGAAGACAGACTTTTCTTAAGTTCCATTGCTTTGTCCTTACGACACATTCCTTGATACACAGAGAATTTTGCAGCATGTTTTTGCATATAATGCCTTTTTAAATTATAGTCTTTGAAAACTTGCACATATTCACCACAAATTAAGCAGAGTGCTTTAATGTTTGCCTCAACAAAAAAGTACTCTTCTGTCCAATTTTCTTTAAACACTCTTCCTTCCTCTGTAACTTTTCTTTTTCTGTGTTCTTTTTTCGATTCAGAGATTCTGAAAGCCATGCTAAAAAAAATAGGGACTATATTTATGATGTTGTTAATTGTGAAGCATGGCTAGCAATACTTAATGTGCTGCAGATGTACTGCTTACCTGCCTTTCCTAATAACAGGACTGTAGTAGGAGGTTGATGACTGCTATTTTTCTGCACTTTGAAGCTGCACACCACCACATGGGAACAAATAGCAAGAGTTTGCTAGAAGAAAAATAGGGACTATATTTACCAATTATGGCTGCCAACTGTAAAAAAGCATAGCAGGTGATGCATGAGGTGCCACTTAATAATGCTTACCTGCCTTCTAAATAACAACCAAGGCTCACTTGCAGGTTGATAGGTTAAAAATGATAAGCTCTGTGTTTCTGCTATAGGAAGCTGCACGGGAACGAATAGCAAGATCTATAAGGAAAATATGTACTATATTACCATTTATGGCTGCCAAATGTAAAACATAGCAGGCGATGGGAGAGGTGCCACTTAAAAATGCTTACCTACCTTTCCAAATAACCACCGAACGCTCACTTTCAGGTTGATCAGCTCAGTGTTTCTGCTGTAGGAAGCTGTGTACACCTCACAGGAACAAATAACTGTTTAAAAAGGGAATGCTATGTAAAATGCCCGTTCATGGATGGCACACATCGCATACAAACAGGGTTGCCAGGTCTAATTTTCAAAACCAGCCCAAAACTAGCCAAGTGGCATTCAAAGGTAGCCCAAAAATAGCTCAATATTTGCAGGAAAAAAAGTCTAAAAAATAAATGAATGTATGTGAAAATAAGCTTTTTTTAAATTTTCACTGTTTTGCTAATTTTCCAATAAAGGTAGGTACAGACTTGACCATCACCAGGGGCGTAACTAAAAGAGGCCCAATTTGTAACTGGCGTATTTTCATAAAAAATTATTTATTTCACTGCACATATTGTGCTATGTTTGGGCTACTTTTGAAGTTGAATAAACAATTTATTTATAATTCATTTTTCAGTTACAAAATTACTTCTCTATTTTTGATACTATGAACTGTGAATTTAATTAAGAAGTGATAATTCATTGCAATGCACTTATAAGCTATTGAATACATTTACCTCATAATTAATTATCTTAAAAAACAAATCAATTGATTATTGGGAATCACAGGGGGCTTGGGAATTCATTTCTTTTTAATTAATTTTTGTATTAATTCTAATTTATTGCACTGCTCTTTAATTAGCCTACAGACCTACACACAGTGAATTTAGTGAAAATAATAATTCCAGAAAATTGTGGAATAGGTATATGGCCCAGGGGAGTTATTACACAAATCCCTACTTCCAAATTTATCATGTCAAATGCAAAGCACTAAGCCAGACTAAAACAGTAAAAAATTCTGTACCTGTAAAAATACTGTGCAGGTGTATTGTGCTGAACCAGGGGAGCTGAGGTAATAATAATTGGTTGCTGTGGAGTGCAAGAGTGCCAGACTTGCCAGTAAGCTGCAGGCTGAAGCTAGCCTTTCATTAGGCAGGAGAAGAGCCACGTAGTTTTGGGAGTTGCTCGCCACGTAGTTTTGGGAGTTGCTCTCTCTCTGTGCCTTTTATCACGCTGCCAGACAAGAGGGGGCAGGGCCCAGCAAAGACAGGAAATTGGCGCCAAAAACACGCGCTGCTAGCTAGCAGCAGCTAGCAGCCGTTGGGGAGACTGGAGAACACAGGCGGTGACGTCATACGCAGAGCGCCGGCGCTGACGTCACACGCAGAGCGCCGGCGCTGACGTCACACGCACTGCACGCACAGCACAGAGAGGATGCAGCCAGCAAAGCTGTGGGGAGAGGAGGCGTGCCTTTCCTCTGACGCGCGCTTCCTGCTGGGCCGCACGGATCTCCATTCCGGGCCGCATGCGGCCCGCGGCCCGCGGGTTGGACACCCCTGCTCTAGAATAACTATCTTAATATAAACTCTATGAAAAAAAGGTTACATTTGATGGGCACATAGGATTTTTCAACTCTGTAATTATGTATGTAAGCTCTACCTCTAGCATCACTAGTACCAAAGTAAGTCTTACTAGTGTATACTTTTTCTAGTTGCAATCTTCTTCAGTCAGCCTACCTACACCATAATTGTGGCAACAATCCTGATAATCCTGATAAAGTAGTCCAAAATAGCTGAACAGAATATAACTGATCTCCCATCCAAGATGGCGCTGTATCAGTCTGTACCACTGATTCAGGGAGAGAATTCCACATCTTCGCAGCTCTCACTGTAAAAATAACCTTTCAAATATTTAGGCGGAACCTCTTTTCTTATAATTGGAATGGGTGACCTTGTGTCTGCTGGAAAGACCTACTGGTAAATAAAGAAGCATTAGAGAGATTATTATTTGATCCCCTTATATATATATATATACATAGCTATCACCCCTTCTCCAGTGTGAACAGCCCCAATTGGGCCAGTCTTTCCTCATAGCTAAGATTTTCCATACATTTTACCAGCTTACTTGCCCTTTTTCTCTAATTCAATAATGTCCTATTTAAGCACTGGAGCCCAAATCTGTACAGCATATTCTAGATGGGGCCTTACCAGTGCTCTCTACAGTGGAGGAATGACCCGCTCCTCCCATGATTTTAATACCCTGTTTAATACAGCACAAGACCTTATATGTCCTTCATGCTGCTGACTGGCTACAGCCAAGTTTATTATCTACAAGGACTCCAAGGTCCTTTTCCATTATAGAATTGTCTAGTGCAGTCCCATTTAGGGTATAAGTGACTTGGATATTTTTACATCCCAGGTGCATGACTTTACATTTATCAACATTGAATCTCATTTGCCACTTAAAGGGGTTGTTCACCTTCCAAACACTTTTTTCAATTTATTTGTTTTTAGATTGTTCCCCAGAAATAAAGACTTTTTTCAATTACTTTCCATTATTTATTTTTTACGTTTTTTCCAAAATCTAAGCTTAAAGTTTAATGTTCTTGTCTCCGGTGTTTGAGTCTGGCAGCTCAGTAATTCAGGTGCAGACTCTAAACTTGTACAATTTTGCAACATTGAGTTGATACATTTCTCAGCAGCGTCTCTGGAGTATTAGTAAATATTGTATCAATTCTAACAGCTGCCTGTAATGAACCCAGAAATTCTGCTCAGCAGGGATAAAGATAAGAAATGTATCAACTAAATGTATCCATTTAGAACAGTTTACAGAATCGGCGACCCCCCCTCCCAGAGCTGCTTCAGAAGGAGAGAAATTACACTTTACACTTCAATATTAGAAAAACCGTCACACATAGAAAATAGAAAGTAATTGGAAGAAATCGTTATTTCTGGTGATCTATCTGAAACCAACTAGTTGCTTGAGATGAACAACCCCTTTAACTGCTCAGATTGCCAGTTTGCCAGTCAAGATCCTGTTGCAAGGATGCTGCATCCTGGATGTAATTAATTGGACTGGATAGTTTTGAATCATCTGCAAACACTTATACATTACTTACAATACTCTACCCTAAATCATTAATGAACAAGTAAAATAAAAGTGGACCCAATACCGAGTCCTGAGAGACCCCACTAAGAACCTTACTCCAAGTAGAGAATGTACCATTAACAACCACCCTCTACATAGTAACATAGTATCATAGTAACATACAGTAGTACGTTAGGTTGAAAAAAGACACACGTCCATCAAGTTCAACCTTTTGACTTTTTTTTTTAACCTGCCTAACTGCCAGTTGATCCATGTGCAAACGACTTCATTAAGCCCAACAGCCCCTAGTTTAGAAAGCAGTCGTTTGTGGGGCACGTATCAAACGATTTGGCAAAATCCAAATAGATCATATCTACTGCTCCCCCACTGTTCAGCATCTTACTTACCTCATCATAAAAAGCAATCAAATTTGTCTGACATGACCTATCCTTCATAAAGCCATGCTGATTGCTGCTCATAATGCCATTCACCAGGACCACACTGTGGGTGTATGCCATCTGGTCCTGGCGTCTTGTTTACATTAATTTTTATTAAAGCTATGAATCATATCCGGAGTCAGCCACTGACTAGATGCAATGTAAAATAACAATAAAATAATAATGATAATAATATTAAATAATCTGGCATTATCATGGCTTAAAATTACACACACCTTGATAAATTTTCCATTTATTTTACACAGCTTTTTTTCACAGTTTTTTCAGTAAATTTCATTTTACACAGCATAATAAGTCTGCCTCTAAACCTCTGCAGGTTTTTTTAGAGGAGAAGAAAAGCAGATCTGCTCTTAAACACACAATCCCGTAGCTCCATTGACAGGCCTTGTGTGGAACTGTGGGGAGCTACATGGAGTGGAGATCAGTGCAAAATTGCATACATTCACGTTCTGCACTGTAACTAGCTATAAGGCTTTATGCGGATCAATTTGCAGAGGAGGGCTCACAAGCAGCTTCCACCAGCGACAGACTAACCTGAAGGTGAGACAGGAAGAATGCGCTGTAAAAAAAGGCCGGAGAGTCCGGACGAAGTAACAAGGGTGAGATGGACGAGGTCAAACAGATCTGGGTCAAAGGCAGGCAGCTCAGGTTTGTAATGAAGTCAGGCCGAGTTCAGATGCAGGCAGATCAGGTTAGCAGTGAAATCAGGCCAAGGTTGGACGCAGGCAGAGTTCAAGCGAGTCAGAAATAGCCGGGTCAACAACAGGAGATCAAATATAACAATGCTGGGGTCTCTTGGAAATGAACTAAGATAACCTAGCAATTTGTTTGTATGTCAACTGAGTTGATATAGGCCCAGCGTAAGCTCGCACATCAAGGCGCACGCTTGCGCACGAACGCACGGGCGCATCTTCGCTGGCGACTGTGACCAACTACTTGCCTGCAGGGACGAACAGAACCGGACATCCCCTCTACACAACAGTGAGTGGCCTTACACTAGCTTTACTTTAGAGACCATGATTAAATAAACTAACACACACTAAAATGGTCTAATTTTTTAAACTTAAAAGATTTGTGTTTGGTTCCCAAGCATGGATCTTTTCATCCACCAGAGGTGCCCTTCAATGAGCATGAAAAAAGGCTGTAGGTCTTCTTCTCTAATCTGACAAATTTACAAGGAGCAAGGGCCCTTCAAACACAACTCATCTGTTAGTTCATCAGCAGTCTCTAAGGAACTTAGAGATAGGCAGTCTCTAAGGAACTTAGAGACTAATTTTAGCCAAGGTTGAAATGACCGGATGTCTAACATAATAGTCAGAACACAACTTCCTCCTTTGCAGCTCTCTAACCTGTTACTAGTCAGTAATCAATTGGTGACTTGACGGAGGTCATATGGGACATAACTGTTCAGAGTTAGTTTGCTTTTGAATCTGACCATGTGCCCCCCTTCAAGTCACTGCCTTACTATCAGGTTATAAATCTGCAAAGGAGGAAGTAGTGTTATGGCTATTATGGTAGACATCTGTTACACCAGCATTTAGAGATTGCATTTTTAGCTAACTATCTATATTAGAAACATCAGCAAGCAGCATTTACTGGCCTTTTGTTTAAAAACAAAACATCTTAGCTGGGTAAGCTGTGAACAGACAGATGCAACTTTCAATAGCAATTACATTTACAAATAATTATTATTTTAAATGAATGTATATTGGAAACTTGTTTAGAATTACATTTTTTAATAAGAACAACAACAGTTTTTTTGGGGGGGGCAATCTAAAGGACATAACTGATACACGATTATTAATTGTTAATAATCACTAGATTTACCTTAAAAGCTATTCTTGCTAGTAACATTCAACATTAATGTTGGCTGGTTTACTTCTTACACACAGCTGCTGAGAAGTTGTACCATGCTTTCTGTAGGCAATTTAACTTCTGTTTTTGCTTTTACTCCCCTTAAGAGTCCAGTAATCATAAAACATATTCTGTGTCTTATTAAAAATGTTTGCAGTTTTAAATAAAATATCAAATATTTAATCAAGGACACAAGGCTCATGGCTCAGGACATGAGGGTGATACTGGCAAATCATTATCATGAAGAGTCATTTTCTTCCCACTGACTGAACAGAGTGACAACATTTTACTCAGGACTGCATTGCTATTCATTTGTGAATAGCAGTTGGAAAACATCAATGGGGCAATCACAGGGAGGCTAGAGGATCCCTTGTATCTTCATGCATCTGCACTGCAATTTTGGTTGTGGTGTTCTGCATTGACATCTCTACAAGTTATTCAGCAGTAGTGCCATTCAACAGAATAATAGAGGTGTTTGTATACCTTCTTTTATAATAAGCACAGTGCCAGGCTATAACTATAAGTTCCTACATTGATGTCACTGTCAGACAGGTGAACCTGGACATTCCATTTAGGACTGGAACTCGGGGTAGGCAGAAGAGGCAAATGCCTGGGGTGCAACATTGTGGGGCACTAGGCACAGACCTCGTCTGCCTACCTCTAGTCCGGGCCCTTGATCCCCAACTGAAAATGTGAGGTGGCCAGTGGGTTTGCCTAGGGCATGCAATGGCTCAGCCCAGTTCTCATTCCATTACTTTATGTGTAGGTTCTACACATTGCTGCCTTCCAGTGCAGCATTTAAAGCACAATATACTACCACAGCAAACCAGTTGCTGGCAAGAACCCCATCAATGGTTAATACTTGGTCTTGATCAGGCCCTGAGGCACTTGTGTGGTGCAGCTGAAGTGGCTGCATAGAGAATGCTAGAAGCAGACAATGGTATACCTTGCTGGTAAATACGCCATTTAATAATAGCCACAGAAAGTGACAAAGTAATGTTTCAGAAGACAAGCCTCCCTAAGAAAAGGCAATGGATCCAAACAAATGTAAATGTATCAAGCAGTTTTAAATCCTGGCCATCAGTTGCACCAGCACTAGAAGGCAAGAGAGTTTCACGTCTGCCTACTGAGACTTTCCAGGAAATTAGCAATAGTATCTCAAGCACTTGGTAAAAGACAAATCTGCTAGCTGTCACCAACCACCCAATAAATCTCACCAGAGCAAGGATCTGGTGTCTAAAGCTGGCCATAGATGTAAAGATCTTTAAAAGATCTTTTCGTTATCGTGAAACCACGATTATCTTGAAACGATTGTTTAAATGTACAATGTTCGCGTCTATCGGGACCTTAATGTTGGTCAGGACTGTGATCAGGTGGCTTTGTGTGATTTTTCAAATCTGTCACTTGAGGGATCAGAGAAGGTTGGGCAACTGTGATGAAGTATCCAAATTGCATTTAAAACATGTACTCAAATAAAATAATTGAATGTAATTCAATTAAAAAATGTAATACAATAACCGATAACCCCTAATTGCAGATTTTATCATAGTCCTTAATTTGCATATATTATGGCCTTATATACCATCAATATGCACTGAGTATGTGTTGCAGAAACCCCAGTGCGCAATGCCATATATAAATTCTCTCTGGGAAAACACTATGTACGTTTGTAAGCAAAGGTATCAAAATGGTTATCAAAAGTAGGGTTTTATTTCTACTATAGCAAGTCCAAGGACATTCTGGTTATAAGTTAATTTAAAACTATAGATTTCAAAAGAAAGAGCAAAAGCATGTGAATTAGTTCACTCCACCAAATACAACAGCCATTGAAAAACAGACCAGCACTGAAATAATTACCAGCCTCAAACAAAAGAATGGATATAAACCACATAGAATGTCTAACTACAATTACACTGCATATTTCAGTTTCAAAGGGATACAATTAAAAACACTGTGGGGGCTCCTCTGCATATTATCAATACAGTAGCCCCAGTTTATCTGAGTGATATACCGTACACTGTTGGTTCTCAAGCATATAACTAGGTCGTTCTAGGTTAAAATATTTAGATGCAGAGCTTGCTGCACTATTTAGAGGGGATTTTCACACTTCCAATGCGGTTTGATAAAGTTGCTATCTAGATATTTATACATGGGTAGTTAATGCTTATCCAGTCTTCAGTTCCCTACACTCTGCTTAAGCCATGGGTCTTCCACTGTTCAGCTTTGTAAGCAACTGCTGCCAACGAAAGGCCAATACACACCACACCAATACACACAACAGAATTAATTTGTCTGTATAACAGCATTGTATCAGCCAATAGGATCAATAACTTGCAAATAACTACTGTGAAATAACTACTGTGCATGCCTTTTACTTTCCATGGTTATTTGCAAGTTATTGATCCTTTGATTGATGTGTAAGACACTGCCAAAATTAGAATGATGTCATATGCAATAAAGGGACATAGAAAAATTCCAGTGGCACACTGAATGCTGAAAAAGTGTAAAATTTATTCACCCCAAACACATACAGAAAAAGGCAACTTTTCAGACCACTCGGGCCCTTTATCAAGCCTGGTGCAACAATCATGTAATCCACTTTTTAAAGTGTGAGGAGGGGGTGTGGATAAAGTCTCCTCCCCTTCCTCATTAGTGACATCACAACCCACGTAATCGTATTTAAACCATTTTTGGTGTAATCAAAGTCCATGAAGTTTCAAAGTCCAAAGTCCAGTGTGAACATGAAAAAGAAAAAGTCCTTAGTGATTCTCAAAAATTGTCAATAAACATTCAGAGTTAATATTCAACAATAAAATATATTCTAAAATTATTGATGTAGAGCCCATTGAAAAATTTTTGAACATTTTTTTTTTAAACAATCTTGAAACATAAAGGTTATTGTATGATAAATAGTATTTACCTGAGACGCCAAAGGGACCCATTCCACATACTGTACTCAGCACCTTCCTGAGACACATGGTAGTATGTTGGTAATGATGTTAGCACTCAGTGTGTTTAATACTAATAACCTTAAAAGAAAAAGAGAAAAAAAAAATATATATATATATACACACATAATACATTTATATATATATATATATTTATATTTTCTCTTTTTCATTTAAGGGTACATGATCAGGGGTGGAAGCACTCTACCATTGTTGTTGTTACATGCAATAAAGGGAAGCATCCAAAGAAGAACTGTGCATGCCTTTTACTTTCTATGGTTATAGTGCAGTAGTAGGAAGCTTCCCTTTATTGCATGTGACATCATTCTAATGTTGGCAGTGTCTTACACATCAAACCATTTCCAAAGGAGTTTATAATCTAAGGGACAGGTCACACAAAGCGTAGGCTCCACTCAGGTCCGGACTGAGAATTAAAATAGGCCCTGGCATTTCAGGTACACAGAAGCCAAATCAGCCCACATAGAGGCCCAAACAGCCCCCACCAGCCCACTAAATACTGATTTTCTATGGGACCTTATAGCAGCCCCTCTGGCATTTGCCAGAACTCACAGATTGCCAGTCCGGGCCTGGCTCCATTGCTTTCAGCCTGAGCTTTTTTTTGCAGGTTGAGAGAACTGGATATGCTCCCTTCCCTAGTTCTGTTGATCTGCACTAAAGAGCTCAGCTTCCAAAGTGGAGGTCAGCTTGAAATGGCTCTGCTTTGGCAAATTCTTCATTTTTACTCCTTAACAGCTGTTGACCTATCCAGGATTTTTGCAATTGTTTTCAGAACGTGATATTTTTTAAAATAAGCTGCATGCTCATACTGCATATGTACTCAGAGTCGCATAATTGTCAAGAGGGTCATTCAGTTGTTCATAAGCCTGAAGTAAAATGTTATTTGTATCATTGAGATGGAATCCTGGGAACTGTAAATAGTAGGGGGATGCTGGCGAGTGGTCAGTGCCTCCAGTAGATGGGTTGAAGTTTTACTGAGAGCTGGTGTAAGGTGGCAAGAGGAAGATATGTCATTGGGTACTGCCAGTCTTAGCCAGCATAAAATATTATTTGTATCAGTGAAAGGCAATCCTACTGCTGTAGGTGGCAAGGGATATGTTGTCCTGTGGTAAATGCCCCCAGTGGTTGGGTTGAAGGTTGATAGTGAGCTGGAGTGAGGTGGTGAGAGGAAGATATATTACTGGGTACTGCCAGTCTAAGCTATTTGTTACCCTGCTTAGCCTCCACTGCCTGCCTTCTCATCAACTGCCCCATTACTCTGCTGAGCCCGCTGCTGACCTTCCCCCTCCCCGTGCTGGGCTCACCCGCCTCCCTCTTCCTGTCACCCTGCTGAGCCCCCGGCCACTCTCCACATCACCCTGTTGGCATAGGCCCTTGCAGACCTCCAACTGTGGGACCAAATACAATTTTTCCCTTCTTTTCCCATCTTTAAATTTGCAGGAGGCAGAGTGGGGCAAAGAGCATGGGAGAACTGAGAAAGAAGAAAAGTTATTGCCATTCTGCTTGTTGAAAGGCGGGTTAGGTAATGGTCCATTCTGCAGTGATCTGACATATACAGTATGAGATTAATATGCTCATTGCCCATTTCTTAATGGCATGTCTGAGGTTAATATGCTCATTGTCTGCTCAAGTCTGCGGATAATGGTTATTGTCTATTTCTGCAATGATCTTACTTGCACGTCTGGGTAATTGTGGCTACATGGCGTGACAAAGAGCCAAAAAATGTTGGCACCATGCTAATGTTTGAGGCCCCAAGCTTCACTTTCATTTTAGGCCCCATATTTTGTTGAAACAGCCCTATTGTGTATGTACATAGTGGGGTTGGGGTGTCATCAACTGTGAAGGGTAGTGGCGGCAGTTGCAGTAGCGGGTATGCTTATGTGTTTGTTGGGACCCATGCCTGAAATTCTCTGGTGGGCCCCAGTCCAACACTGTATGAAACATATTGGAATAGCTGCCTTGCTTGAGTCTAATATGTGTGTGTATAAAGTATTGCCAGGAGCAACAAAGCACAGAATTAAATGCAGTTTTCCAATGATTGCCAAGGTAAACACAGTTCAGTTAAAGGATTATACACTAATACAACTTAATGTAAAATTGCTCAGACTGCAATTTTAATAAGTTTTGTAAATTTTTATTATATTACCAGTTGTACACTGTTAAGTCAGGAATTTACAAAAAGAGTCTTCAAAAGCTTAAATTACTGATACAGGAAGCATTTCCTGAAACGTCTTTGTTTGATTACTCCAGTAACAATTAGTGATAGAACTGAACAGAGAAACTAAATGAACAGAAAAAGATCCATATTGCAAAAGTGTTTAGAGAACAATTTCCTCTAGTTTGGAAATTTCCCCTTCAAAGGAAAAAAAAGGGGATTTATATTTGTTAGTACCTCTGAAGGGGCATCTGGACCCCTCCTGAACTGCTCCATCACAGCAAGGTTTGATCTTGCACAAGGATCATGTGCAGTCATGTGGACACTGTGCAGGCACAAACTACAATGGGTGGAGGGCACTCCAATTAAGAAATTAAGCTTGAAAAGATTTGAGAGAGGTGCAGCAAAAGCCCCAAACTACTCCCACAAAGTGGCCACAGATACTCTATTGTAGATATTCAGGGCTCTCAAAAAATAATCATAAACATCTTCACACAGTGGTATTCTTAAAAACTTTTTTATGTAATATAAATGCAGCCACAAAAATACTTTATACAATCAGTATAAATCAGGAATTAAAACATATTTTTTCTTTTACATACCACCGATTTGTAATTCGTATACCAGACTGAACAAGTGAGCAGACACCCTTGCCAGAAAATGAGAATTCCCCCCCCCCCGACATTTCTGCGAAAAAGCATTTATCAAGGGGAATTCTGGTATGCTTGTGATTACCACTAGCTTAAATACCCTAGACGCTAACCTTTCCAATTTTGCATGTGGAATTTTTGTCTTCCAGATATGTGACGTCACATTCGATTGAGACTTCTGCGGACCGCTCCTCCAGCAGAGTGACACAAGCCCTCGCTTCAGTTTTGTCTACTGGTATGGAAGACATCCTAAAGTGGTGTGAGATAGCACCCTCTAAACTTGCTGCACTAATTTGCTTTTTCTGAACAGGTAAGGGCTACACTACACAACAGATTTTGATTCGATTTTGTGTATCAACACTATGAGGATTTTGTAGGTTCCCGAGTATAGGATCCTACAGTTAGATTACATGTTTTGTTTATGCATCTATATCAATGACAATCAATGTATACGATTTTTTCTTGTTGGTTGAAGATGCAGCATGCTTAGTTGGATGCCAAACCTTTTATGTAGTTTACACATCAGATTTATGTATCAGTCCCAGACTACATCTGACTTGTAGGATGCGTTCTGACCCAATCTCTTGTCTAGTTTAGCTCTTAGCAAAGGGGCAGCGTTTGTGGGAGGAGGGAGCTCATTGGTACAGGAGGGGGAGGGAGATTGCTCGAGAAGTACTAATGTATATAAATGCCTTTTAGTCTCCTTTAATTAAAGGGGAACTATCGCGAAAATGAAAATTTATTATAAGCTTCAGCATATTGAAATAAGTTTTCATTGACAGTTAGATCCAATATATCTTATAGGGGGGCTCCTTTTGCCTAGAAGATGTATATTATATTAAGATAATATTACATTTTCATTTTCATACTTCACAGACTGGTGCTGACAGTATATACACCTATAAAGCTATCTGAAGGCAATATTTTTAACAATTTCATTCCTTCAGTAATGACATCCTGGAGCCTCCCGAAAAGCAAATATGCCAGAGGACAGCTGGAGTTAAACACACACACAACGCACCCTTCACAGCAATGTGCTTTTTTCACCAATTTATCCAAAAGTGTATGAAAAAATAAACATAGAAATACATGTATTTATTACGTTGGCTATATTATATTTCTTGTTCAAGAAAATAAACTTAGTAACAAAAGTCAAGGCAATTGTTATGATTGTAATTGTAAAATGTAAAGTGGATGCTAGCAAGAAATTTAATTTTAATCCCTCTGTGTCTGTTGTGATTTTGTGAGGAAGAACCAATCTACTGTTTTTTATTGCTGTTACTGTTTGTAATTGCTGTAACTTTTGCTGTTTGCCAAGGATGTCCCTTAAAAATTGTAGCCTGTTATAAAAGGACTGCACTGGCCTGTTAAGCTCCCCATAGACGCGACGATTCTTCTTGCCGAACAACCAATTTTAGGGAAGCCTGACCAATCCTTCGAAATTATCGTGCGGTTAGTGGTATTCGAACGATCGTACATATTACAATTTTTCGGCCGATATCTGTCGGGAAATTGATCGGCCAGGTCAAAAAATCTTTGTCGGTCCCAGTGCAATCTATCTATGTTTGCAGGGTCAAGCAGGCAGCTCCCCTTTGTTTTCCTGGCAAATTGGTCTTTTTAGACGATGGTAAATTTGTAGGATCGTACGATCGTTCTGAGAAGATCGTGGTCTCACGATCAGGATCTGATCTTTTAAGAATCTCAACATCTATGGCCAGCTTTATTGTGGCCCTCTTCTCATGAGTCAGCATAGTCCTGCATTATGATCCAACCAATGGACCTAATGGTGCTGATCACAGAGGTCATAGTGGGTCTGGCGGTTCTGCCCACCTTGCACTCTTCCACCGTCAAATGCCGGCTTCCGACTTCCAGGTTCGTCTTTTATAGACGCTGCACCTGGTCACCCCGTCCCTTTTGTGATATCATCTGCGGGGTGGCGCGGGTCTATAAAAGCATTTTTAGTTGTTTAAGGTACAAAATGTTGTACAAAGATGTTCTACAAAGATGTCAGCATAACAGCAGTTTTGTGATCACAGAATACAGTATATCCACAAAAATTATGAACCACAAAATAGACAAAACTAACTAGGAGGCGTGTACATATATTTTCTTCTTTTTGTCATGAAGAATATCTCTGTATCCAATCAACATGCCAACTCTCAATTCTCCTGTGCATAAATTAGGGATACACTGAATCCACTATTTTGGATTCGGTTGAACCCCAGAATCCTTCCCAAAAGATACCCCAATTACCGAACCCGAATCCAAATTGCATATGCACATTAGGGATGGGAAGGGGAAACGTTTTTTACTTCCTTGTTTTGTGACAAAAAGTCACTTGATTTCCCTCCCTGCCCCTAATTTGCATATGCGGTTCGGCCGGGCAGAAGGATCCGGCCGAATCCGAATCCTGCTGAAAAAGGCGGAATTCTGGCCGAATCCCAAACCAAATCCTGGTTTCGGTGCATCCCTAGCATCCGGTGCATCCCTAGCATAAATACAAATATTTAAAAATAGAACACTACAGAACTTTAATGATTTCTGTACTGGCCACAGCTTTGTTTGTCTGGTACATACAGGAACATTTTTTTTTAAAGGAAAACTGGCACAGGGTAAGAAGCAAGTGACTAGAATCCCTTGGCAACCCTCACTAACTCTACCTTTGTCTCCTTTAACAAATAAATTACTTGTATTACTATTCCTTTTTTCTGAATTTACAATTTTAAAAGATCTAAGTCAGCAATGAAAAAAAAAGAAAATTTATGACGTTGAGTCTGGCATTCATCTGTGTTTGTTTTTATATACACACACCTCTTAAAGCCTAAAGAAAATATTACAGAAGGGTGTAAGTAATCCATCTTGAGTTCTTTGAGTAATTTCTGGCAAAATGTTTATAATGCATTGACAGATGGCAATGAATTTATTGAAGAGAATTTCATTATTAAAAAGGGCCAGTAACACCTAAAAGAAAATGAAAGGACTTCATATATAGTCAAGTACGCTGTATGGCTACTTTGCACTTACAAACAACATGTATTTACAGTATATAAACAAAAAATGTAGGTGTGGATACTCCCATTCAAGTTTCATTAGGTTTGTTTAGTACTTAAGTGGTGCTAAGTGAACATTTTATTCATGGCTCTCTACAAACCTACAGTTTGTTTCTTATATATAAATATTTTCATTGAAGTTGCTAAAGACTCACATATAGTCTACAACAGTGTACCAAGTATTTTCAGTGTTTTAAGAATTTTATGGGAAAAATAATAAAATTCTACATCCAGGAAATTTTTTTTACATACATAAGAACATGTTTAGCTTTCAAACCCCTTTTTTTTAAGTTTAGTTGGGTTCAATTAATACACCCATTTTAATTATGCTCAACAGATAATATAAGACATTTATCAACAAATGTATGAAATTAGAACAAATAAAGAAATCTATCAACAAATTTAAGAAAATAGAACAATTTACAGAGTAGGTGGCCCTCCTCTATCAGCAAACTTGCTTAGTTTTACACTTTTTTTTGTAATGGCAATAACAAGACACCGATTGCAGAAGAGAGGAGTACACCACCCACCTCTGCTGCTGGATTTATCTATAAATGTTTCAAGGGCTGTTGCAATTCTTTATAGGCAGGGCCAAGGGCTGAACCCCCATATATGGGACTGCTCAGTGCATTTGGAGCATACAAGACACAAACTGCTCCTAAAATCTGCATAATTGCTGTTCTCCTAACCAATCTGATACAACAGTAAAATATACTTTTGTTTTATTGACAAAATAAGAATTTGCAGGAGGTTTATTTCAGCTTTACGTTCAGCACATTGTATAGAGGGCTTGTCAGGGTTGAACTATAATTTCTCTCATTAATTTCTAAAAATTGGGACCTTTATTCTATGGCCTCAGTCTTATAATGTTCCCGATAGGTCAGCCAACTCCCAATGAGTATAATTGGCTCTCCTTGCAATGCTGTCCAATAAAGTTGACTTGGTGTAAGTCTAGGCTCCACCTCAGCACCCAGTAGTGTAACAATGGTGTGCTGGTCCTGCTCCCCCACAAAAAAATCTTTCCAGGGGCCCATCACCCAGCCCTCCCTCCACTTGCCCACCCTATTGCTTACTCTTGACCCCCACTCCCCGCCACTCATGCCAGGTAGGTAAGATTGTGGCTGTAGAGGGATTTCTTAAATCTAAAGCAGACACCACGTTCCAGGCTCCTAGTGTTCGTGGGGTTTGAACTATGCTGCAAACAGCAATTATGATTGTAGCCACTATGAAATCCCAAGCAAACAGATAGGGTGGCAGTTTCTTAAGGCCCACACTATGAAAAGGCATTCGTTTGGACTGCCCCACCACATAAGGCCCTTCCTATGTTGATTGCAATTTATCTGACCCCATCAGTGTCAGCAGTAGCACCTTATCCCCAGGAACAAACTGACATTCTGTTTGGTCTGAGCTGTCTAATACCCCCTTACCAGTGCAGTCAATTACTCTTGATGTTTATGAAATTGTTGAACGTAAGTTATTACAGGAAATCCCCTAAAAGGAGAATTGAACCCTAAAGTTAAAAAAAATCCTACCCCCCTACCCTACATAGACTACCCTCCCTCCTCCCCCCAGCCTAAGTGTTTCCCCTGGGCAAATGCCCCAAACATTTTATTTACCCCTCAGTGCAGATTCAGGCATCAGGCAGTTCACGGGAACCATCTTCAGCTGATTCGGTAATCTTCGGAATGAAATGTCGCAATTTTTGCCAAGCAGGTCTCATTCTGAAGATTTCCGACGAGAAGAAGATGGCGCCCATGAACTCTGACACCTGAATCTGTCCCCTTCTCCAGCCTCTACAAAATTGTGGAGTATCAAAATGGCCATTCCATTGGGGATGATATATAAGGAGCAAAGCACTACCACAGACACTGAAGTAACTGCAATGTAAACTGTGGTCCCTGATCAAATAGGATCTCATTAGAAAATCCTACTAAAGAAGATTTTGAATTCAGGCATCTGCACCTGCTAGGGCACAAATCCTCCTTAAAGCCACCGCCTCTGGGTAGCATAGTACCTTATTGTAAATATATATTGATTATGTGTCCGACTGTACTGGCTAAGGGGTCCAACTAAATCTACAGCAACCTTGAAATGACCCCCAGTCACTAATAGCATCTTACAGCTGTCACGAAATCAGAAAAACGACACCACTTGTGACAACCCTGGGCAGGAGTGGTGATAGCGATTGTGACCCTGCAAGGCAGTGGCGGATTAAGGACATGTTTCCTCTGGGCCCCCTTCTAGGGGTGGCGCCGCAGTTTTTTAAAGAAAGCCAACCGCTGTTTTTTAAAGAACGCCAACCGCTGTGTAAATATGCTAGCAGTTTCAAGCTTAGGCAATGGCACATGATGCTAGTGTATTTACGAGGAGAAACAAAAATAACAAAAATTATTTGTTTAAATAAAATTGAAAAAAAAAAATTTAAAACCCATGGGCTCCTACCACTAATGGGCCCCTAGGCTATAGCCTAGGGTAGCCTAGGCATTAATCCGCCCCTGCTGTAAGGGGTATTTCAAGGCGACATAATTATGTCCTAAATATGGCATGCACCAACAACTGATGGCATGCTTGCTTTTGAGGACTATATATTGTACAACACATTCTCCTTACCCTGCTTCTGTACCCACCAACCCTTCCACAGCTATCTCCCTGTGTCTTAACACTAGTTTATGCTGCTTGTTGGGCACTTAAATCTTGCCATCTTGTCATGAAGGTTATCAGTCACATCTTCCCATTTGCCTCTTAGGCAATTGCTGGTGGCTCACTCAACACTGCCAGGTTTCATGTGATGCTGCAGCAGTCTCCCACATAATTACTTAGCAGGACATCAGCAGGTAGTGGATCTATGACTCCAACCTCATGCATCACAGGCCTTTCTCCCCAGTCCGGAGTCACCTCTCACTGCTGCCCTCCAATCTAGATCATATGGGTCATGCAATATAATATGAGCACACAAAGCTCCCCCAGAATTATAAAGGCACATGACACTTTCTACAAGGAATCACTTGGCATCACTTCTTGGATTGATCCAGTGTCGGACTGAGGGGGGGTCTGGGCTCACCGGGGCTGCCACCTTAGGGGCCCGCACACCCCCACTACGGGACTCTGCCCCCCCGCCAACTTCAGGGCTGTCTGCAACCCCCCCCCCTGATTGGCGTGTATCTGCTTCTTCTTTCAGTTAGCTTTTGTTTTGTATAGTGGCAACACGTGTAGCAGGTCCCCCCTTTGGGGGCCCTAAAGGAGGAGTAACTCATTGGTTTAGAGGGCAAGAAGCTCAACCAGGGTCCCTGCATCCAAAACACTTTCTAAATGTGCCCCAAGGTGTTGATTTGTATCACAAGTACACTACTGACCTGGCCAAGCATACATACCACAAATCTCTGATTCTTTGTGTGAAATGTGCTTAAACTTGCTACAGCTGTGGCTGTGTTGCTGTTTAATTGCACATACCAACTGGCAAATCCTACCCATCCCATAACCTCCTGCTGGCAAGTGTTTGGGGGAACTACAAAGTCTGAAATTACTCACGTTCTCTTGAAGAAACCCCCCAGGGTACTCCCCACCAGGAGGCAGAACTGTTGGGCAAAAAAGACCCAGGTGATGTCCTGCAGGCTACTGTGTGTCTGGCACCTCAGGTCCAGTAGTGTGGGACCCAGGAAAGCGATGCACAAGCCAAAGCTGAAGAAAACGCTCCAGTAAGTCAATGTTGGCTGAAAATTTCTTTTGAACAGGCTCAGGAGCCGCTCGTCCAGCCACATCCTTTCTCTCTTTCACTGGCAAGGACAGAGGCAGGTGAGTGGAGAAGCCAATTACTAGGTCCTTCCCTTAAGGAACAGGCAGGGCTCTGAGCTGTGAAAATCACAGTGAAGTACAGTCAACTCTGTAAACTTTTGATCAGAAAATTTTTCCCTCCCACTGACTACTTCCTCCTCCTCACAGCATTCATCATAACTCTTTCTTATAGCTGCGTCCTAGTGTGCTTGTCTGTGTTATGTGTTCTTACACTTGTTTCATTTTTATTCTCCCTATTGCACTTCTCCCCCCACCTGTTACTTATAACAACTCTGCGGTCCCGGCTCTTCTCGCACAGCAGGAGTACTGCTACAGACATTTTTTCCATTATTTGATTTAAACAATTTCATTATTTTTAATCTTTGGGTTGTATCTGAATATTATAATTAATACTTCAGGAGGAGTGCTGGAGGTGGAAAACAAATCCCGGCCAGGCAAAAACAAAATTGTTTGTACTAAGAGAGCGTAACTGGGCTTTGTCTTAAAGGTTTCACTGAACTGGAGGCTAGTCATGCCTCTCTCAAGGGATTTGTTTGTCACACCAGGGAACTATATAATACTAATCTTGATCAGCGCTAAATCGGAGTGTCTGTGTATACAGTATTTCTCCTGCATTTGTAATGACAATAAAGCTAAAAGTCATAAAAAGTGTTTGTAAGGTGAACAACTCTTTTAAAGATTGAGAATTACATTGAAAGCATTAACTCACTCCACTTACACAAGCTGTATAACATAAGGGAGCTAGCACACAGGCAGATTCGGGGAGATTTAGTCACCTGGCGACTAATCCCCTCTTCTGCGGGGCGACAATCTCCCAGAACTGCCTTCCCCGTACCTGCCTCCTGCTATAATGACAAAACACTAGCGCCAATGCACTCACGGCGCATTGATTTCCGAAGTCGCCCGAAGTTGCCTCAGAAGGAAACTGTCATTGTCATTATAGCAGGCAGCAGGCACAGTGAAGGCTGTTCAGGGAGATTGTCGCCCCGCGGAAGAGGCGATTAGTCGCCAGGCGGCTAAATCTCCCCGAATCTGCCCGTGTGCTTAAGCCTTAAGGTCGCTTCAGTGCTGCCATGTTGCTTGCTTTGCTCTTCCCCCTGCATATCTGAAACTAATGATCATGTGTTCCACAGTGGAATGCACATCTATCTTTGATTTTGTTAAAAAAAAAACAACAACATTTTCTTAAGGTAGCAGGGCCCAGTAGGGCAGTCATGGGTAGGGTTGCCACCTCACCCCTAAAGGGTAAGGCCACACTGGGCGTTTTAGGGAGATTTGGTCACCTGGCGACTAATCGCCTTGTCTTTGCGGCGACCAATCTCCCCAAACGCCTTCCCTCATGAGGAAACTTCGGCGACTTCGGAAAACGAATCGATGCGTGTGATTAGCGCCGGCAATTTTTAATTTTAGCCGGCGCAGAGTGAGGGAAGGCGTTTATGGAGATTGGTCACCGCAAAGGCGAATCGATTAGTCTCCAGACGACCAAATCTCCCCAAAACGCCCAGTGTGGCCTTACCCTAAAACCAAACACATATGGAATCCACAGTCAGCATGGCTATTTGGCAATTCATTTAGATGCATGCTGCAGATTGAACTGATTTACAGTATGTGCAGCCATGCATCATGCATCTAAATGAATTGCTAATTAGCCATGCTGGCTGTGGATTCCATATGTGTTCGGTTTTAAAGGGGTGAGGTGGCAACCTTGGTCATGGGGCCCAGCATAGAGGCAGATAGATGGTCTGTCAGCGGGCCTAGCAGGGTCCAGCATAGCAGCAGCGATTGGCAGGACCAGGGCATACTGGGATTTTTTAAGGTACCTGGTAGGCCACTCTGACCCTGAATAAGCACATTTTATATGGCACCCTGGCTGGAATTGAACCTAGGACCCTAGTGCTGCATGTGACAGTGCTAAAGACTGCACCACCATGCTGTCTGGTTGCATAAAATACTATATTTGAATAAGGAACCACAAATAATGATTTAAAACAATGATATCTTACCATTGGCACCAGTGAACCTTTAAGGGGAACAACACACTTGTGAGCAGCACATGGCTCTTAGATTATAACAAAGAATACATGCAATAAGACCAAAGAATACATGCAACATGCAAACATTTTTGTCAACATTTGCAAAAAAAGCCTCTAATTTTAAGGCTGTGAACACATACACAGTTTTACTGGGTGGAATCGTGGCACGATTTATAAAAAAACTGACTGACGTGTAAATACAATAAGCGATTTCAAGCTTAGGCAATGGCACACTAGGTTAGCATATTTTAATGGTGGTCGGCTTTTTTAAAAACTGTGCCGCGTTTCTGCGTCAAAAACTGCATGTGTGTCCATGCCCTAGGCAACAATTTTTATTTTTAATATACTGTACTTTACTAAGTAAGACAAAATGCTGAAAAATATAGAGAGAATGCTTACATGCAGTGGTCACAAACTCAAGGACCAAAATGTGGTAAATGGGATTGTGAGAAATTTAGGGACAGCTGACAACTAAACATACACAACATATTACTAATGCTTGCCATAGACGCTAAGATCCGATCGTTTGAATCCTCGATTCGTATGATTTTCGGGTTGTGTGTGGAGTGGACAGGTTAGAAAATTTCTGTCGGCTGCCGATAATATCTCTGCGTGTATTGCCTGTCTGATGATCTTCAGTCATACATAACTTTCGTACAATTGCTGTAGGGGCAGATCTGTTCTTTTTCTACTTTTGATCTGAAAGGTTAGTGGCAGGTCGGGAAATGGGGAAGTCCGATTGTTCGAGGATTTGAATGATCGGATCTTTGCATGACCAGCTTTACTGTGAGGCTTGGTAAAGTTTTTGAAGCAAGGTTCCCGACTTCAATCATGGCTTAAAGAGCAGTTCCTTTTTCTTACATCAGAACAGTGGTGTGACTAGATGTTACTGGGCCCCACTGCAAATTCAATTTAGTCCCCCAAAACATCAGTGAGTTAACCTATTCTACCAAGATATATCAAAATTGCTCTTCAAATGGATTGCCAGAAATAATAATGGATATTTCTTACTGTGACGTCCATCTTGTAGTTCTAAAACGATAAAAAAACCAATTGAAAAGATATTGCTTATTAAGTATGGCGTTACAGGCCCCCCCTACACTCATAGGCCCACTTCAGCCGCAGGGTCTGCTCCCTATTTGGAGTCCATTGGTGGACTTTGAAAAATCAAATTGTTTTTGGGGGAAAAAATTACAATCGTACGATTCGAATGCGCTATTAATTCGATCCGTATGATTCTATTCAAATTCGATTGAAAACTGACTTATTCGATCAAAAACTGACCTATTCAAATTTGAAGTTTTTCAAAAATGAAATTCGACCCTTGATAAATCTGCCCCTTAATGTCATAAAATAGTATCAGTACATTGGTAGAAGCTCTCTGGCTGTCTGTGTATGAAAAAAGGAGGTTCTACCCCCTTACCCTGTTCTCAAACAAATGAACGATGAAATGATACACATATATTGGGTTAGATCTGGGCATGTAGCTAAAAACAAATCTAGTCAAATGTAATGAAAAACAAATATATATACATTTTGACTATGTGCCCAGACCTAACCTAATACATTTGTATCACTTTTACTATTAGCTTCAGTGAGAAGATGAAAACATGTAATTTTTGTGAGTTCAGTGTGTATGTCCTTAGAACACAGAATGATTATAAGGGGTACTACTAGTGTGGGTATGCCATCATTTGCACATTATTCTTTTATTACAGAACAAGAAAAGTAAAAATCACTGGGGGGGGGTGGGGGTGTCAGCTTGCCAGTGTATACAGTTTTTACTCTGGGCCAATGTTCTTCTTCTGTAAAATATTCACCAAAGTAGAGTACTTTCCCTCTGAGCTATGAGCCACTATCTTCACTGCTTTTCCCAAGGGTCCCCTGGTCAGTCACACTTTAGAGGTTCAGAGAAAACATATTTCACAGCAGAAATTGTATTTCAATGGCAGCAAATGTCTTTAAAATCAAGGAAGAATCTTGTGGAAGAGCACTGAGGCTCTGTATTAGCCAGGAATAATTAGGCATGTTTTTACCTGATAAAATTTACATTTAGTTGTCAGCAGCATGTACCGTATTTATATAACCTGTAACAGGCTTTGGTATAACCAACTTATTATTCACTTGTCAGACAGGAACTTTTTACGAAACAATATTGCTTGAAAAAAAGAAAAAGATAAGATGATAATAAACATAAAGCTGTTTTGAAGGGGGTGTAAAGTTGGCTAAAATTATTATAATTATTGTTATTTGTTAATAATATCATTCATTCTTTTAAACTGATTACCTGTACTTAACCACCTGAAATTCCTTGCTAGCTGTATAATGAATTTTGGAGCATGTGTAGCTGAGTACAGCATTTACTGTAAAAACAAGTGTTATCTTGAAAGCCACCTATGTAACAAACAACATTAAAACCTTTAATTTTTAGTATGTTATAAAATGTTCAGTTCCAAACAACTTTTCAGTTGGTCTTCATCATTTATTTTTTTTTATAGTTTTTTCATTATTTGCCGCCTTCTTCTAACTCTTTCCAACTTTCAGATAGGGATCAGTGACCACATCTAATAAACAAATGCTCTGTAAAGCTACACATTTCTTGTTACTGCTACTTTTGATTACTCATCTTTCTTTTCAGGCCCTCTCTTATTCATATTCCAGTTTCTCATTCAAATTAATGCATGACTGCTAAGGTAATTTGGACCTTAGCAGCCAGATTGCTGAAATTGCACACTGGAATACTGCTGAACAAAAAGCTAAATAATTCAAAAACCACAAATAAAAAATTAAAATCAGTTGCAAATTTTTCAGAATATTACTCTACATCATACAAGTTGAAAGGTGAACGGCCCCTTTAAGCACTAAAGTGTTTACTGCATTTTTTATGCCAAATTTCATTGCCACCTACATTTGTCCTATAGACTTTACGCAACCTAAGTATAAGGAAGTGTAGAATAGTAGGGTAATATTTTATCATAAAAAAATACACATCTTTATGAATAGCAAGATCAGATGTATGGTGTTACTTGATAGGTAAGGAAAAGAAAGCTCTATAATGACACCGGTTATCTTGTCCATTTTTGGCATAAAATGTACACATATGCCTGTATAAATACAGATATGGAGAGAAGGAATATTTGGAGCATGCACAGTAGAACTGCACAATTTACTATGTATTTAAAGAGGAACTACTTCTCCTGAATATGACTATATTATAGAGTCTACTGCAGCACAAAGCATATTTCCTGTTCAAAGCTTGCAATCAATCTAGAAAACTTCAGTGCTTTTGTCCCCCCTCACTTTAGAATACAGTGGTTGGTAATAAGCAACAACAAGCAGGGGGCAATGGGCCAGACCAACACTCAACCAGTACTGGAATAGATTGTCTTAACTGCACTGGACTGTCGCAGTAGGAACATGTAACGTGGTGTCCCATACCTCCCTGGGATACTTAGCTAAGTAACACATCCCTGACAGCCATAGGGAACGTGTAGCACACTGTTCTGTTGAACTTGGAAAAAGTATATTATTAGCCACCAGCACAATTCTG
The DNA here is from genome assembly GCF_017654675.1 of Xenopus laevis. Taxonomy (NCBI): domain Eukaryota; kingdom Metazoa; phylum Chordata; class Amphibia; order Anura; family Pipidae; genus Xenopus; species Xenopus laevis. The sequence goes on from NC_054373.1 coordinate 66,801,055, forward strand.
TATTAATACTTTCTACACAAATTCTCTTCCAGCACACACCCTGGGAAGGTTCCCCCTGACCCCTGGGCCCCAGCCTACTGCCTACTAACCAGTTTCTTCCTTCCTGCCAGGGACATTCCACCTTCTTACAGACTTTCAGCAGAGGGATCAGCCTTGTGGTTGAGGAACACTAGGCCCTACTTAACCTAGCCCCTCTTGGGTCCCCATACTATGAGCTCTAACTGATCTACTGCCCTATGGAGCAGGGCACAGAGTGCAAAAATTAGGGTGCAAACCAATGTGTTTTTTGCACTTTGTACATGGCTATCCTTCTTAAATACAAGGCTGTTTGTATTTGACAGTATTGCATTCCTGAGGGGTTGCTAGTGGCGATATGGGGGTGTTTCCATCATTCAGGTGTGCAAGCTATGGTGTGCCATTGCAGGTGTTAAGTGTAGGACTTTGTTGCACCCACAGCACTGAGCTTTGCACTGTGTGACAGATTCTGTGCAAGAAGCAAAATGCAGGTTGCACAAAGTCTGTGGGAATTATAAAATAAGACCAATATATTGTAGTCAGGAACCTGTAGCCTTGGGCCAGGTTGTACCTTCACAAGTAACTTTCACTGGTCCTTAATGGTTGTAGTGAGGGTCAAGGAGTTAGCTAAACTGGGGCATAGGAAAAAAGAAACTTAAAAACAGAAACATGCTTTATTGCAGCATTGGTAAAACAAGGCAGGAATGCAGGGTAAGCAGGCTTAGCAACCAGGCAATGGCAGGCAAAATTTCCGAGCAAGGAACACACAAGTCCATGTTCAATGGGTAAGGACAGACAGAATACAATGCAGAGTCTGGGACAGGCCATAGTCTTTACCATATAAGGTCAGCAAACTAAGGAGGGTCTACTAAATTAAAGTAACAAGCAGTTAAGGTGACCATCAACTGGTAGCCAGCATTGTGTCTGTGAGCATTTTAATTATAGATATTGTGCCACTGCATTTGCGTACTGACAAGTCCTGGAAACAAGTGCTAGAAGATATATAATATAAGATAACTGGTCTCTTGGAAGAAGTTAAAATCACAGCTTAAAGGGCAATTCACCCTCATTAGCAAAACGGTAATGGCTGGGGGGGGGGGAAATACAGAAATATGTTCAAACTTTCATAAGCTACCAAATTTTGTAAAATTAACATTAAGGTCTGTTGGGCTTAATGAAGTCGTTTGCACATGGATAGGAAACTGGCTACAGGATTGGGTACAGAGGGTGGTTGTTAATGGGACATTCTCTACTTGGAGTAAGGTTCTTAGGGGGGTCCCCCAGGGCTCAGTATTGGGTCCACTTTTATTTAACTTGTTCTTTTATGAACAAGGAAGGGTTTTGTAAGTAATGTATCAGCTTTTGCAGATGACACAAAATTATCCAGCCCAATTAATTCCATCCAGGATGTGGCATCCTTGCAACATGATCTTGACAAACTGGCAATCTGGGCAGCTAAGTGGCAAATGAGATTCAATGTTGATAAATGTAAAGTCATGCACCTGGGATGTAAAAATATCCAAGCCACTTAAACCCTTAATGGGACTGCACTAGGCAAATCCATTATGGAAAAGGACCTTGGAGTCCTTGTAGATGATAAACTTGGCTGTAGCAAGCAATGTCGGCAGCATCAAGGGCAAATAAGGTCTTGAGCTGTATTAAAAGGGGCATAGAGTCAAGGGAGGAGGGGGTCATTCTTCCACTGTATAGAGCACTTGTAAGGCCCCATCTAGAATATGCCATAAAGTTTTGGTCTCCATCACTCAAACAGGACATTATTGTATTAGAGGGGGTACAGAGAAGGGCAACTAAGCTGGTAAAAGGTATTGAAAATCTTAACTATGAGGAAAGACTGGCCAAATTGGGGATGTTCACGCTGGAGAAGAGGCGCTTAAGGGGTGATATGATGACTATGTATAAATATATAAGGGGATCATATAATAATCTCTCTAATGCTTTATTTACCAGTAGGTCTTTCCAGCTGACACAAGGTCACCCATTCCGATTAGAAGAAAAGAGGTTCCGCCTAAATATTTGAAAGGGTTTTTTTTACAGTGAGAGCTGTGAAGATGTGGAATTCTCTATCTGAAACAGTGGTACAAACTGATACATTATATAGCTTTAAGAAGGGGTTGGATAGCTTTTTAGCAAGTGAGGGAATACAGGGTTATGGGAAATAGCTCATAGTCCAAGTTGATCCAGGCACTAGTCCGATTGTCATTTTGGAGTCAGGAAGGAATTTTTCCCCCTCTAAGGCAAATTGGAGAGGCTTCAGATGGGTTTTTTTGCCTTCCTCTGGATCAACTGGCAGATAGGTAGTTAATAAAAAAAAGTTGAACTTGATGGACATCTGTCTTTTTTCAACCTTACTTACTATGTTACTATGATAATTAGGGGGTGTGGCCACATAATGGATGTGGTCAAAAATGTTTTTTTAGTTCCAAAATGTTGGGAGGTATGGCCTGGTAACCAATAAGTGGAAAGAGAGCTGCAAAGCAGGAAGTAATGTTCTGCCTATTATATTAGACATCCAGTCACTCCAGTCTTTATACATTACAGTTTTGGATAACTAACTATATTAAACCTTTTTAGTTTGCACAACCTATTTGCCCAGTTTTATTATTACACTGAACAATTCCTTTAAAGGAGAAGGAATGGCTAATAAAAATTATCATTCTATATGTTTGGTCAGTGGTCCCCAACCGCTCTTGGGGATCATGAGCAACATGTTGCTCACCAACCCCTTGGATGTAGGCTGCCAGTCCACATAGGCGTTACCAAATAGCCAAGCACAGGCCTTATTTAGCACCTCTAGGGACTTTTTCATGCTTGCGTTGCTCCCCAACTCTTACATTTGAATGTGGCTCACGGGTAAAAAAGGTTGGGGACCCCTGTGTTAGGCATATTATGTAGCGTACCATATTCCCAAGTTGCTGCAATGTATTCTTTAGTATTGCTTCAGTCCTGCAATGTCTGCTTCCTTTCCTCCATTGTAAGCAATGGCCTGGGGGCCATAGTATGCTCATTGCAATCTGCAGCAGTTTTTTCTTGTCACCCGTCTAATTATGTGTGAGCCATGAACCAAAGAAAGTTTTGCACATGCACATCTTCAGTCAGCGCTGGGAGGAAGTTACGGTAGCGGATCTAAAGATGGCCATCTCAAGCTTCATAGAATTTACAGTCCCACTCAATGCTGCAAAGCTGCCCTCTTATAGTCTGTAATTCAGATTCCAAAAGGAAAACCAACCTGCATCTTGTTTTTTAGGGCTCTTATAGATTTGTTATGTGGTTCCTTGTAGTATATCTTTCATGGATTCCACTGCAAAGAAGTGCATGAAAAAACACAGCCTATTCTTTTTAAAGGGCTGGTTCACCTTTTATTGTTATTCCCACTTTTTATTACTCATGTTTCCATACAGGCTGTTTCCTATTCATACGCCAGTCTCTTATTCAAAGCAATGCATGGTTGCTAAGGTAGTTTGGATCCTAGCAACCAGTTAAACTTGCAAAAATCACAAATAATAAAAAAATAAAACCCAACTGCAAATTGTCTCAGAATAACACCCATTACATCATACTAAAAGTTAATTCAAAGGTGAACAACCCATTTTAAACAGGTCATATAACATAACTTTTCACACTGGATTAATAGCTTTAAAGTACAATAAAATAGAAAGAATCTTTGTTTTTTACAGTATCTTTCGGGTCAAATATCACTTAAAAAAGCCTAAAAACCACTTCAGTTCAGTCTAAGATTTCTCTGAGGTGCTATTGGCACTTTGTCGTTCAGAACCAGGAGCACAGTGCGGATAGGGCTGGCAGAGATGAGAGGCACTCCTTGTTATGTCATCATGGCTCACTCACAATATCCGCTCAGTCCATGACTGAAGACTTGCTCTTCATTCTGCCCTGACCTTTAAGAATGCTTTCTTACAGTGAGATCGCCTACCGCTTGCCATGCTCAGCGCTAGACCTGATCTGCATCCACAGTTGTTCTCTGTCCCTCATTCCCTACTTGGCACTGGTATTGCCTGCCCAGTCCATCCTCCCTGTCTATTCAGCACCAGCATTGTTGCCCTCCCTCCTTTACTCCCTCCCTACTTGGCACTGACAACTAAGCTCCGTCCTGTGCACCCAGACTGATTGCATGTCTGCCCTGCTTGGCACCCACACAATGCATGACCCTTCCTTATCCTATCTGTATGAGATAAATAATGTAAAACTCATGACCCCCAAGTTTACAAAGCCTTAGGACAAAGAGTTTGCAAATTTCTTTTTGTTGCAAGAGGCCAGTCAAACATAGCTTTCAAACTGGATTGAAATTTTGTACATGATTCTCACAACTAGGTCACCTAAATTCATTAGCCAATATAATAAACATGAAAACATGGATAGATTGTTGCCCATGCAAACACTGTCAGTACATTTTATTTTCTTTTTTAATTTTTAACATTCAAAGTTCACAAATAATCTGCAACATCATACAGTCCTTCACAGAATGTTACATACAAAAATCTAAATATGTGTATAAAACATTCAGAATTGGTAGTTTATGGAAAATAATTCCTGTAGTGATATTCAGACACAGTCCTTGATTTATAAAGGAGCTGGTACACATGCAAGTTTTAGGTAAAGAAATAGAGGATCTCTTTCTTTAAGGCTAATAGAGGGTTTATGTCAGCTGGCACAGACACAACCAAATTCACCACTGCAGCTTCCTGCTTACTTAAATGGGAAATGCATGACAGGGTAAGCTATGTTACTTTTAAGCCCGAAAGCTTTCTTCCCATTCCAGTGAATGGAAGGCAGATGTGGATAAAATATGCCTGTGGCAAATAGTCCTGGTGTGCTACAACCATTTTTTAAACCTGTTTATAAATTGGGTGGATCCTCCATTTCACAGAACGTTGCTACAAAAATGTTATGCATTAATCCAGATTAGTGGAAACTACTATATAACATTCAGTAAAAAAACTTTATATAGTTTTCTTCAACTGTCAGTATTATTGAAGTCCAGCAAATAAATTGCTTCAAATCACCCTGGGTCAGATTTCTTCCAAAATGTAAATTCCAAACAGCAGTCCATTTTGACATAAATACTAGACAATCTTGCCCAGTCATCTCATACAAATTGATTTCTCTGCTTCTTCAGATCCATGCTCACACATCTAGATTTCAAATTCCTTTTAGGAAAATCATTTTGAGTAGGCTCTCAGTGATATTCTTTTTTCCCACTGGAAGCAGTGGCAACAATTGTTTAACTGGGGGTCTGTTTGGCACGGATATCTGCACCCTAAACCACCTCTGCTTAATAAATCTAGACCTGAGGTCTAAATATAGAGTGTTGTAAATAATTTTATTATATTGGGAGTTTTCATCATGCATCAAGAAGTTCATGGACATTTTAATAAAATATTATATAATTTTAAGTGTTTTTAAATTTTATGAACATAAATTCCTATAGCACATTTTTATATTAATAGTCCTTTCAATATACACTTTAAATATATATATATTATATTTTATCTATAGTTTTTATTTCGTAGAGAGAAATATGTTTATATTATTATCATGCATACAATATATGTGTGCCTGTATATATATATATATATATATATATATATATATATATATATATATATATATATATATATACACACACACACACACACACACACCTTTCCTACATTCATACTCACACTTAAGAATCCAGTAAACCACTGCTGCTTAAGCTTAACCATACCAGGCAGCAGTTTCATCAATCAGGCACAGAAAGTGGCATAGAATTTAACACTCGTGAATGCTGTGAAATTCACTGCATCTAAAAGGGAAACTACAGCAAACATACAAGGTATTTATAATGTGTGCATAATACCCAAGTTCATTATTTTATAACAAATAGGAAAAGATTTCTAGTTTGACAAGTAGCTACACAGCTAGATCAGTATTCACTATTTTATAACTTACTTTGTATTCATGAAATGCCTGTGTCAAATATGTAGTAGAATGTTCAGTAGTATATAAACAACTTGTATGAAAGCAATATTATTACTATATCTATTAATGTTTCTGCTTGGAAAAAAATCAGACTGAAAATGTACAGGATAATATTATTATCCGGGTTGAGCAAAAGCTAGTCCTGCTGCTCTCTTTGCTTAATGTTTATCCTAGCAGAAATATGGTAATTATGATTGCTCTGCTGATCCCAACCCTGCTATGTTTTAGAACTATAGAGTATATAATTCCTGAACAGGGTTTTATCTAATTTATTTAGAATAATAAAATCAGATGAAAAACTTAATCTATGCTTAACTGTAAGACACAAAAGCTTGATCCAGCCCCTACATACTTCAGGACAGGTAGGGTTATGGTACCTGGGTTGTTTCTCACACCAATAAGCACATTTACATGAAAAGTACAGGTTCTGGGCTTTCTTTTTGCAGGCAATGAGTAGTGACTGAAAGGGGATTGATACTACAGGATGAAATAACAGTGATCAAAAGACCCAATGTGGCATAATCCATACCCTGTTTCAGAATTTACAATTGTGTCATGATATTAAAGGCCTCATTTATTAATGCCTCAAATGCAAGAGCTAGAGAATAAGGGGGTGCAAAAACTGGTCCCTTTAGTGCTCATTTAGAAAGCACTTTTATCTAGTGCATACCTGCAAGTTTCACCTCACACTGACTTAAAATCTGACAGGACTTATTTGCAACCTTTGCCCAAAGGTTGGGTCAGCTGGATGCTGACTGCAGGATAGGGTGCAAAGTGGCTTTGCTTTCTTTTTCAGTTTGCACCCTGTCCCTCAGATAGTAACTGAGCCCTAAAATCTTAAAGGAAAGCTATACCCCTCGAACAATGTAGGCCTCTATTAAAAGAAATTGAACAGCTTGTGTGTAAAACTCTGCTCCGTATAAATAAACCATTTTCATAATAGTAGTAGTAGTAGTAGTTTAGTAGTATGTGGCATTGAGTAATCATAAATAGAAAATTGCCATTTTAAAAAATAAGGGCCACCCCCTGGGATCATAGGATTCATGGTGCACGGTGCACACAAACAAACCACATGTTAGGTCACATGAGCCAATTAACAGAGTTCTGTCTTTTGCTTTCACACTTCTTCCTGTTACTGTTAGAGCTGTAGTATTTCTAATCAGGTGATCTCTGAGGCAGCACACAGACCATCACGAAATGGTGGCTCAAGGCAAGAGATGTAAAAAGACAATATTTACTTACAAATATATATACCAGTTTGCTAAGATTCTTTAATATGTCACTTAATTTGATAAAAACTATCTGTCGCTTAAGTATTCATTTTGGGGGTATAGTTTACCTTTAACTCATTACTTAAGTGGATTCCTTATTCCTAATTGCCTTGGTGCAGTTTATCGATCACAGTTTTGCAGAGTGAACAATTACACTCCACAAACCATTCATAATTACTAGTTTAAACTAAGGTCCTATAAGTTGCTGGTGTGCAGATAATAGAAGTCCTAACTGTGAATTCTGTCACCTTGTGGATGTACATAATCAGTTACATGAACTACTCATGACACTATAGATATGTTTTACTACTAATAGTTTTACAGGGCAGAGACCTATTTCCAATGTGTCTCTGACCACATGGTACTTGAATCACTGTATATTTGTACTTGTTTATGTTATTTATTATAATACTTATCTATAATACTCACTAGCTGTATGTGCTTTTCTACATTGTAAAAATGTACAGTGCTGCATATCTATGTAGTGCTTTATAAATAAAGTTAGTTTAGTATTCTTAAATACATGTAAGTAAGGGGTGTTTACCATCATAACATTTTACTTTGCATTTTATTTGCACAAATGTGTGATGTTTTACCATGACATCAACCTTTAGTTCAGATCTCTACTTTCAAGATACCATCATAATGACTTGGTGGCTCTGTCAGGCCTGGATTTGTGGAAAGGCCACCTAGGCCCTGGCGGCATGCTGCCCAACCACACCCACATTGGTTTAAAAACCCTGGAGATGCGCTGGAGATACAATCATTTTTTTAAATTCCCATGCGCAAATCCCCATAGCTCTGGTCCAGATGATGAAAATGTGCACGAATAAAGGGGAGGGAACAGGGGTGATGAATGGCAGTGGGCCTAGGGGAGCCCACTATGTAAATCCGGCCCTGGGCTCTGTGACTTTTTGTTATAGTTCAATCAATCAGTGTAAGAACTAAATATTGAATGCCATTATAATTAAATGGCTTAACGGCATACAATTTCTGTTACTAAATTTAGCAGGCTCACAATGTTCAAAGGCAAGGGCAATGCATATGGAAGGGCTGACCTTTTATTCTCATAGCGCAATATGCAATCTTAATGCATCAAACACCCCCCACCCCGGGCACCAGTCTTCCCAAAGCATCAAGCAAAATATTTTTAATATGAAGGCCTAACAGAACACAGTTTAGTAAGACTGTAGGTGTGCATATCCCATTTGTGTGAAGTTTGTTAGAGAATATTTTTTGATTTATGTCACATTAAAAATTTTTTAATTTTTTTACCTTTAGCAAAAAGAAAATTAAAGCAGTTAAATGCTAATAAATCTTATATAGCTCAGAATACCAGGTTATCACTGCTTTACATGGAACATGTGACTTTATGGTACAACGTGGCACCTGGAATCTGCACTTTGAAGCCGGTTGTCAAAACTAGAAAAATATACATATATTCTTTTATAACTTATTTGATTCCACCATACGATTAATAGAATTTGGAATGCATTCTTGTCTCTTGGTATAAAAGGATTCAATAGAAAATACTGGAATAATGGAAGATACCATTTACTCTTCTTGGCTCAGATCTGTGGTAAGAAGTTTTGCTGTTCATTTCAGTACTATTTTTTATCGGTGGAATGTGAGAGCACAGGATGCAGTTAGAAGTCTCAGAAATATTTCTGCAGTTCAAAAAGGACCAACTACCATTTCTACCCTGAATAAAAAATCTCCTTTTTTAAATATTACTAAGTAATTTTACTCTGTCCTTTTTGATCTATATAGTTAAAGTAAGGCTTTAGTGGGGTCTGGAAGAAAAGAAACTCATCTCTTAACTGTCCTCTGGTCCCTGAACATGACCACCTATACCCAGTTAATTACATTTGGCACAAGACGCATTGCAGCAGGGCAAGTTCTAGCTAATACTTAAAGGTGTATACTGTATCACTGCTAGTGTCTTGGGAAGAAGGATCAAGGGCAGGGCTCTTTAGGGAGCTCTCAGTTCATCCAATGCCACCTTTAAAATATACTCTGTCTTCTGGTCTTCCCTCGAGCTGTAAAGAAAAGATATTTACATTTCTAATGAAACTTGTATGTAACTTATGCTATGAGTGAACACATATATCCTTTTTACTGTACAGTACATTACATTAAATAATAAAATCTGTGTTGAATGGCAGTAGCTGGCACACCAGTCTTAAAATGGCAATATAACACTGTGATCAACATAACCAATGAATATGGCTTGTACTGGGCATATCTATTGTCTTAAAGGGGTGGTTCACCGTAACCTTAGCTTTCAGTATGTTATAGAATGGCTTTCTAAGCAACTTTTCAATTGCCCTTCATTTTTTCTTTTTTTATAGTTTTTGAATTATTTGCCTTCTGATTCTTTCCAGCTTTCAAATGGGGGTCACTGGAAATATTGCTTGCTTTTACAGTTTTACATGGAGTAATATGCAATATAAATTATATATAAATTATATTGCAGCCAATGTTTCAGGTATGTGTGTAAAAAATTCTTTTGTGCACACATAAACTTGTGTGCGCAGGTCAAAACAAAAGCAAAATTTTGTGTTTTCACACAAAATTCTTTTTGTGCACAACAATTTGTTGTTTGTGCTGACCTCAAAATTTGTTATGAGGGAACATAGATTGCAGCCTCTCTACAGAAATATGCACAAAAATGTTTTATTTTAGGATGAGAAAAAAGTAGGACTTGGCACCTCATGGTATATGGGTTTCATGATGTGGCAAGCTCATAGAGACTTATCCAAAGTGACTTGCAGCTGTAATTGCCACAAATTGTGGCTCTACAAAGTACTGACTTTAGTGGGGGGGGGGGGGTGAACAGTTCTGCACGTTGAAGATTTCTGCTATTTTGTCCTATTTGTTTGCTTCACAATAAAAAAAAAACATCTTCAAAGTTGTAGGCATGTTCTGTAAATTAAATGGTGCAAACTCTCAAACAATCCATTTTTATTCCAGGTTGTGAGGCAACAAAACATGAAAAATGCCAAGGGGGATGAAGACTTTTGTAAGGCACTGTATATTTTACTAAACATAGTCATGATATGCTACCTGTATGGTGAAAAATTGAGCTACGGTGCCCTGGATCTTTCTGTAGTTGAATCTCTTTAAGTGTGAAGATTGATGCATCTGTGGGGAAAATACAAAAAGAGTGAAGGAAGAGTTGGGAATTTGGAAAATGTGTGCTACATATGTGTAAGAAGTCCATTTAGTTCAATTTTAGACATTTGCAACAGATGAATACTGAACATGAAAAAAGGCAATTTGACATATAAAGGATAAGGAAACCCATATTATAAATAAAGGTCCCTACACAGTCCCCCCAATCACAAACTGCACCAACCTGACTCCAAAAGCAAAAGCTGTAAAATGGGTTTAAGATCCATGATGTCTGGCAATGTCACTTCCTATACCGAACAAGACCATGTGAACCAGAATTGATCAGTTCCTGGCTTCAATTCTGCATGCTCCTAGTCAACAATTGCTAGGCAGACATGGCATTCACCAACCCTGCGGGAAGCTCTGGGCTTTGGTACAGGGTACCAGGGCTGTTCTGCGATACCTTGTTGGTGCTGTTGGGGAAGAAGACCTATGCAGGGGCCCTGTGCTAACAATATATATTTATTTGTACTTTAAGGGGTTGTTCTGCTTCCAAAGCTTTTTTCAGTTCAGTTGTTTTCAGATTACATTCGAGTTGTGAGTTCATTCGAGGTATAAAAAAACTCTAAAATTTGACCTTTGATAAATCATACACTAAAGGAATGCATAACGCTTTTTGGAGTACAGCACCACAAAAAAATGCCTTTATTTGGAACACTTGGCAGGACCTGGATAAGCTTATCCAAGTCCTGCCAAGTGTTCCATATAAAGGCATTTTTATTCAACAAAATTTGTGGTGCTGTACTCCAAGAAGCTTTACGTTATAGGATTGGACAGTGGCCATTCAAGGTACGTGGACTCTCAATTATAAAGTACTAGGAGCTGATTCCACTAATGTAGTAACTAAATACATACACTTTTGAATACCCAGCCAGAGAGAACCTTACAGAAATAATTGCTACATCCCTGACTGTGTTTTTCAAAGCACAATTTGTTACAAAAGCATATCATTTGAGAATATTTCACATACTACTTGAAAAATACTATTATGCAAAAGTAGAAACAAATTTGACCAGCAATGTATACAGAACATGAAACATAATAAGTTCATTCCCATAGGGTAAAAATGAAGTCGAAGACATAGTCGAAGGTCAAAGTAGCCCATTCGATGGTTGAAGTAGCCAAAAAAAACATTTCGAAATTCGAAGTTTTTTTTCCTCTATTCCTTCCCTTGAGCTAAGTAAATGAGCCCTTTAGTGTTTTTGTTATTTAAAATGTATTACCTTATTCTCTCCTTAAGGGTACTTGCCTGACCAACATATTGCTTCAGACACTTTTTTGCAAGTAATTAGAAAAAATTCATTTATATGTATTATTTTTTATATGTATTATTTTTTCCTGATATCTTTAGTCCTAATGCAGCCACAGTCTTTGTAATGTTTCTGCATTCTTCAGCGCATGTGCAATGTCTCTCCTTTACCCCAAGTTTTTCTTTCCCACCTTATGCACATCATCACCTAATAAAGGGAAACTGAAATGACATGAGCACGGATCGGCTAAACAGTACTGCACTTGCTCATTGCCTGAGTAAATGACAGGGAGCATTGGGAGTGATTCTATGATGTTGCCTTAAACGAACAGGCTCAAAAGCAAGCTGACTGAGCTATGTAGTCCCCCTCGCTGATTAACTAACAGGGTAGAGAGATACATAGGATGGAAGTTGAAGCTTAATAATCTCAGCCACAGGGAAAAAAAAGACATTCCAAATGGGTTCAATGCCTACATCATATTAAAAGTTAATTCTGACTTCAGACTACAATGAGAGAGAGGATGGAATGTGATAGTTAAATATACAAAGTTATGCTGTATTGCTATGGTTAAGACCTTGATATGTTTGGCAGCTTCGTACAGATGTAATATAAGATACACGGAAGCTGGGACATTAAACAATGGATTTGGAAACCAGAGATGGACATTGAGTAAGTAAAAGTAAACCTTAGATTCAAAGTGTGAGAAACAACCTTATACTGAGACGAAGATATCAACCGATTTTTAACCTTGTTATCTCAATACATACACATGGCGCAAACAGATTATCATACCTTTTTACAATAAAATAAAGTGTGGAAATCGTTTTGTGTTTTAGAGGGCTCTTTATCACAATTTAGATTTGTTGGGGTTTTTTTACATTCAAAAAAATTAAACCCCACCAAACGTCAAATGTGCACTTATTTTAAACAAAAACTGCACTATATCTTCCACATGGATTGGGTGGAATCCACTACAAACAGAGAACAATTCAGTGATAAGTTTTTCTTAACATGGATGAGTTACATAGGTTCACTCCCAATACACATCAGACCTCTTACAATATATGCATTTAGACACACTACGTGGTATGATACGGAATTATTACTAAATAATACTGTTGTTCACCATATAAATCGGCTGCTAAGTACAAGGTGCTATTAATCACTAACTTTCAACTATGCATGTGGGAAACAATGATGTGCAGATTATTGTTCTATAAATTAACAGCTAGAGGATGCTAGTATTTTCGCTATTATTAGTGTATGTTAAACTATACTGATAATGGATCTTATTTATGAATCAAAAAATAACGAAGAGAAAGAACTGACCCATATAGCTGCACCATCCCATTCACAGCATCCAAATTTCTAATGTGCAATGAGAAAAAAAATATTAATAAAACTAACTTTTATTAAGAAAAATTGTTAAAATATGAATATCCAGTGTCCACACTTAAAAAATGGGCTAAGTACGGAGTACTGATTGACCAGGGCAAAAATGAGGTGGTGCTTTTGGTCAATATGAATTAATTGCGTGGTAGAAACATACTACCCCCCGCATACAGCGTATAGCAAATATAAAGTGTCCCAATGCTGGACACAAACCACAACCATTGGAGGGCCCCACTTCGCGTGCCAACCCTCTCCACCAATTTTCCTTTTGAGACCTTCCTCTTAGGATAGCAATCCGGGCATGCTTGGTCAGTTTAGAGGATTAAATACCCCGTGCCAACCCCTTCACCCACTCAGAGATCCCTCCCATCAAGTGGTGTCCTCGGCACCATCAACCAATGCCCGTTGTAGAGTTGCACCTTATGAGTTATAATGACACAGCTGAGAAGTGTGCCCAAAGCGTGGTAAATTAATGCTATAGAAGCTGCTGATCGAATCACACGACGCCACCAACCCCTTCACCCACATCTGATTCCTACCCAGTCTGTTAGATTAAGCCCTTTAGAGGTCCTTGTCAGTAGACCTGCCTAGTCCGTAACTAAAAAGTGCGCCTGACGCGCGTTTCGCCCGCTCAATTGCGGGCTTTGTCAAAGGCATGTGGGAGCCGATGAAGCACCTTTATTTATAGATATCCAGACCATTCAGCGCTGTCTGACGCAATTTGAATGAGCCAATTGAATTGCAGAACGTGGCAGAGGGGGGAGAAACATCGTCGGTATGAGATGTAATGTGAATCCGACCGCTGCTGATCAATACTCACCTCCCCCTTGCGTGCGCATCTCTCTAGTCATTGGCAGGTTGCTCGTGTATCCATATTCAGCTATCTCTCAGCCAAACATCGACCCCACTGATCCAAAGCGTGTACAATACATCCCATCCTTACCTTAGCATACTCCTTACACTTAAGAAGGCCAGTGTGTGTAAAAAAGGAAGGAGGAGGGGGAGGACACTGCCTCAGGGATGATTGGTCTTGCATTGTGTAGTATGGCAGGGAAAATGTATCATTAAACTGCTGTATGGATTGACAAACATAGTTGTGATTTGTTCGTTCCAGCCCTATACACTAGATACTTATCACTGCCACAAAGATACATTTGAGAGAGACCATGTTGGAAACATTGTTGTTAGTCAGTAGGAAATTCTAGTACATGCTACAAGCCATATATTTTTGATGCTAAATAAATAATGTATTGCAATCCGCTTGTTACGATGTACCATCACTGAACAGAAAATGTGTATAATAAAGATAAATATCAAACAATTATATAAAGACATTCATGGTAATGCTTTCATTCAGTCCATTCGTTCAGAATGAATATCCATTCGCTCTCTCTGGATAGGAGGGCGGTTTCCAAATCACACCCCCCCTTATTCCAAGGGATATCTTAGAAAGACCCATTGCTTTTAAGTCCCTGCTAGAGTGATTGTGATTCTCATAAAAGTGTCGGCTGACTGGTGACAATTTCTTGTTAGCTTCTAGTAAATCCACCGCATTGTCTATGCTATGGACATGCTCCAAAAGTCTGTTTTTGAAAGCTCGATTAGTTTTGCCGACATAGATTTTATCACAGGGACATGTTAGCATATAAATAATGTTCTCGGTATTACATATGAAACTATGTTTGATCCAGTGTTTCTTACCGAATCTATCTACTATAAAATCCCGATTGCTCATATATTTACAGGCTTTACATCTACCACATGCCAAAGTCCCTGTTCGCAATGGGTTGTTCCGTTTGGAAAAATGACTCCTAACTAAATGGTCTCTTAAGTTGGGCGCTCGTCTGCAGCTGGTCAGAGGGCATGGGGCCAGCTTAGTGGACAGAAATGGGTCTGTATGTAGGATGTGCCAGTGTTTCTTCAGGACAGAGTTGATCATAGGCCATTGCTTGCAAAAAGTTCCTATAAACCTAATTGGTTGATCAGTACCCGTCGGAGATTTCTGGCGTGTTAGTAACAGATTATTACGAGGGGTCTTGAGTGCTCTTGAATAGGCTTTGTGAATGACACTACGTGGGTAACCTCTTTGAACTAAACGTGTAGTTAGTTCACTTGCCCTCCTTTTAAAGTCCTGTGGATCCGAGCAATTGCGACGTAGCCTCAGGAATTCCCCAACCGGGATACCCCTCTTGGTTGCCATTGAGTGGTGACTTTGAAAGTGTAATATCGAGTTAGTCGCAGTAGTTTTACGAAAAAGATCAGTGCCAATGGTACCATCTTCCAAAATGGATATGGTAATATCTAGGAAATCGATACTCACATTACTGATAGTGTGGGTGAGTTTGATGTTAAGGGAATTATTATTTATACAATTTAAAAATTCAATCAGACTCTTTTCGGTGCCCGTCCAGAGAAATAACAGGTCATCGATGTAGCGAAACCAAAACGAAATCTGTTCGGGGTATTGGGCCATTTGGTCCCCAAAGACCCAATTCACCTCCCACCATCCCATGAAGAGGTTAGCATATGTGGGAGCGAATGCTGCCCCCATCACTACACCTCTTACTTGTAGGTAGATTTTTTCTTATTTATGTATTTCCAAATTCCTTGTGTTTGTTTATATTATTTGTTATGAAAAACTAAATAAAAAAACATTTTTTTTTTAAAAAAAGTGCACTTATTTATTAAAAAAAGTAAAATCTCGAAAACTTGATTGTTTAAAAAATTTGAAAAATTTCAGCGCAGTACAATCACATTCTACCAAATATTTTCAGTCTATCAACTTTAAAAAAAGTTGAGTACAGGTATGGGACCTGTTATCCAGAATGATCAGGACCTGGGGTTTTCCGGATAGGGGATCTTTCCGTAATTTGGATCGTCATACCTTAAGTTTACTAGACTATCATGTAAACATTAATTAAACCCAATAGGCTGGTTTTGCTTCCGATAAGGATTAATTATATCTTAGTTTGGATTAAGTACAAGACACTGTTTTATTATTACAGAGAAAAAGGAAATCATTTTGATTATTTTGATAAAATGGAGTCTATGGGAGACGGCCTTTTCATAATTTGGAGCTTTCTGGATAATGGGTTTCCGGATAACGGATCCCATACCTGTATTTTGCAAATTCAAATGGGTTATAGCCTTCTTTTTTGGGGACAGATTTTTTAAAACAATAAATTCCATGCTAAATAATAATGACAGCTGTATTTATTTTTTTTTGTTGTTGCTGATGGCATCATTTATATCCATTATATGGCAAAAAATTGCCAAAACAAATAGGGCCTATAAATAAACAATTGTCATCTTTTTATGTAAAGAATAGAAGGGCATAACTAAGATATACAGCTACCATGTTATGTTACCCATAACTGTCTTATTTGAAAGAAGAGTGAGAACTTACTGTCAGGTAAGGTGAGTACTTGGTCCCCCATAGTTTTGAAATACGGGTGCCTGAGCCCCATGTCTGCAGAGACTCTCTTCTTGTCCTCATACTGAAACAAATAGGTCATGTGTCAAAGTGGCTTTTTAAAATAAAGAACCCTTAATGGAAATAAACCGCCACATACTGTACAACATTTTTAAGGCAGCACAGTACTCAAAGTTCTTTGCCAGGTTTTTATCAGTTTCAGTGAGCTTAGATGGGTTGAGATTGATTAAATAATCAAACATTCTGCCATTATTTACCCAAAAAATTGGTCAAAAGAAGGTGAGGCCCCTGTCTTTGCCGCTATAAATAAAACACTGGGATACTTACTAGCAAGAGGCTACTAAGCAGATCAATCCCATCTGTATCAAGCCTGAAATAAACCAGGAGACATTGGTTTAAAGCACACTATCAGCAAAAAAGTAAAGCTTGTATAAGTGCCTAAGAACAATATTTAATGTTTAGTAATGTAGAGAAGATTTAGAAAAAGTATTTAAAAATCATGAGTCACTTTTGTGCCAACATAAGGAATACAAGATAACCATATACCATATCCTGTAAACCACTGTAAAGTAAGATGCTCTGTTACACAATGAAGATGTTTAGATTTCATCCCCTTTGCTGTAAATAACCAACCACACCAAGGTAAAATTAATTATTTCTTTACTTATAACGAGTGCCCTACTTTGCTTCCAGACTACCAAAGCAGGTATCAATGTGCATGAGTTCATGGTATGGAGTCACAGATATAGGAAATCCAAAAAAACAACTGGATACTAAAGGAAGAAAAAAAAAAATATTGACAATATTTAAAGGAGTGACCAGGAAAGCAGAGACAGTTCTTATTTTTGGAGCATATATACTGTATGGGGCACATTTACTAAGGGTCAAAGTGAATTTTCGAATTCAAAAACTTCAAATTTCGAAGTAATTTTTTGGTACTTCGACCATCGAATAGGCCAAATTCGACTTCAATTGGAATTGAAAAACTTTGAATATTCGACCATTCGAAAATCAAAGTAATATCTCTTTAAAAAAAAATTAGACTTTGCCACTTCGCTACCTTAAACCTGCCGAATTGCTATGTTAGCCTATGGGGACCTCCTAGAACCTATAGCTAAGTTTTTAGAAGTCTAAGTTTTTTTTTTGAAAATGGTTTGATCGATCGATTAAATCGTTCGAATCAAAGGATTTATTCGATCGATCGAACGGTTTTACTTCGATCGAATATAGCCATATTTGATCAAAAAAACCTTCGACTCCGAATATTGAACTATTGCAATTCGATGGTCAAATTTCGAAGTTTTTTTCACTTCGAAATTCGACCCTTAGTAAATTTGCCCCTATGTGAATGTTTGTGAGTGCATTTTAATTGTTTTATTATTAAAAGTTTTAAAGTGATTCTGCATATGCGCATGTACTTTTTTCTACTAGTCTGCAACTTTTACTGAAGGGGGGAGAGGAGAAGAGGTTGGTGAAAATAGAAAGGTTTTCATACTGAATAAGAAAAATAAGTGATTTCTGTCTGTGAGTAGATTCACATGAGAGAGAGCATAACAAGGCTATAGTGGAATTTAAAGTGATACACACTTATAAGAATGGCATTGTGGAACTAGTACTCTTATCCCCGTCAAGACCTGCTTTGCTAGTCTGGAAGCAAAATGGGGCTCTCCTTAGAAGTAAAGAAATTATTTTTTTTAGATTTGGTGCACAACAAGGGTTTGGAGAGGGGTATACACATTTCAACATCTAGTAATTTACGCCGATGTGTATTATTTTGTAAGGTAAAAATTAACCAGCTTGAAAGAAACTGGAGAGCTCATTTACAAAACACAATACAGGTGTTGGTGCTAAATAACACAAATGTAGTTGTCCATAGCAACAAACTAGAAAACTAGAAATAGTTTCAGTCTACTAGCTAGAAATTGAAAGCAAATATCTGAATGTTTGCTATAGGCAACTGCACTGGTGCAATTTAGCATGTCCTGTCATCGCAAATTTTTTTCCCTCCACCAGGGAGAAAACAATTTTATTTTCGCCAAAAATTGCCCCTCATGAGCACTAAGCCACCCAACACCAGGAAGATGCTTCTAGTGCAGGTTGACATGTTGGGGCACATGCATGCACATAGTGGATGAGTACCCCCAGCTCACTCATTAAGTGCATGGGGGGATGTGTTGACCGCTCCTACTTTACATTCATGTGCATAATGAGCAAGCCAGGAGACTTGCTTATTATGCACATGCATGTCACCAAATATGTCCACGAAAAATGGAGCTCCCTCCTAGTGCAAGCTGAATAGTGCTTGCCACAAGTATTTTTTGGCAAAATAGTATTGTTTCTAAGACTGAAGTGCAGGCTCTATTGACATTATCTGAATTTGACTCTTGGCTGTCTGCACTAACAAGTGATTTCAGTATCCTTAGTAAAAAACTACAATGGAAATGGTGAAACTAACACCCATAATACACCACACATCTCTGTCAGTTAACATTCTCACTCCAGACTCATATTCTCTCTCTCTTAGTTAATATAAAAATAAGTAAATAGCAAGGAGGGACACTTCTGCATATAGATGAGAGCTTATATCCTTATAAACGGTGAGTTCTGATATCATCAGTTATAAACTGTGAGTTCTGATGTCATTTCTGTCGCATAACTCACTGAATTTTGTGTATTATAATACATAAAGTACCCCCAGTTGCAAATTATAAGGATATTAGAAGTTACCTCGGAGTTCCATGACCTGTATAAAAACACTCGGCTTTCAGCCTATATGGTCATGAAACTCCTCGGTAACTTATAATATCCTACTTTATTCACTATATATATATATATATATATATATATATATATATATACATATATATATAAAACTATATATATATATAACTATATATAATATATATATAACTATATATAACTATATATATATATATATATATCTATATATATATATATATATATATATATATACAGTAAAAAATTAGTACGTTTATGACGTATGATATTAGAACACTAGTTCACTTCAGATACCCACTTTATGTTACACATACAGATTCATCTTATGAAGAATATAAAGATGTAGATACAGCACTTTTTGACTGAGATATGCAAACCCAACAATCTGAAATCATACTTGTTCTGATATGTCTCTCTCTCTCTCTCTCTCTCTCTCTCTCTCTCTATGAGAGATTGTTTTCATTTTGTTGATGTTTAAGAGGCTAAACATTTTTAACCCTTTAAGTGCCACAGAACGTAGAATCTACGTTCTGTGGAAAAGTAACTTGAAATGCCACAGAACGTAGATTCTACGTTCTGCAGCACTTCCGGGTTCTGGAGCGGAGGAGCGGCTGTTAGAGCCGCTCGCTCCGTTCCGCTTCGATCCCCTGCCCCTAGGCAACGAGCAGAGCAGGGGATCGAGTGGCCCCTGGGGCGCGATCGCCCAGGGGCCCAAAAACAGCAGCAGGCACGTGTTCCTTACGTGTCCTGCTGCTGCAGCCTGCACTGCGCCATCCAGCTCCGCCCCCACAGCACAGAGACACGCAGATCGTCGCAGATGTCTTCCTGGGACGCCTCCACATCGGGTGCAACAGTCTTCAGCGACTTTTTCAGGTTAGTGCAACAATTACACACACAAACACACCAACACACACTTATTACAGTAATACACACTTAGATTCACACTTACACACACTTACACATACATTTTTGGGGATTGGGGGGGTCACTTACACTCACTGCACTTACACACACGTGCACACGCACACACGTGCACATAACATGTAATTTACCATTTGTACACACGCACACGCACATACATGGCATTGTGGCTTTTTTTTTTTTTTTTCTTATCGCATCGTCTCTTTTTTTTGCTGAAAAAAATGTTTTATTGCCATTACGAATAGCGTATTCGCTAACCGTACTGTGCAATATCTTTTGTATGTTATTTCAGTGATTATATTGCAATTTTGGGTATTTTGGTGCATTTTTAGCCATTTTATTGAATTTTTAGCCATTTTATTGCATTTTCAGCTCTGCGTATGTTGTGTTCACTTGTTTCTAGCCGTATAACCTGTTTGGCCCAGCTAAAATATTCAAACTGTGATTCTGATGGCCGATAACACTATTCTGGAAAAAAAACATTGATTTTTGTGGTTTTATTGGATTTTTTTTCATTTCACTCTTTACTGCCTTATTTTGTTTTGCCTTGTAAATTTTATCTACTATATATCCATTTGGGGGTCTCTGTGCGCCACATAGTTTGGTATATCTATGCATATTGGGCATCAAAGTGTTCAGTAGACCCCTGTCGTTCATATTTAGGATGTTTTATGCTGATACGTTACGAAATGTGGGGCATATAATGGGGTAAAATTCAAGCTTTGTGACGATTTTCAGAAATTTGATAAAAACCGTTATGTTCAGCATTGCTTTGCAGTTTGGCAGTTTGTAGTAGAAACACTTATTTACCCATATTGGATTCGTCAGAATGTGTACTTTCTAAAAATATATGGTTTTCTGGGGTCTCTGTACTGTTAGGGGGGCCTAATGTCGCATAATACACACACCAGGTGCTTATATTGCAGCAGCCAGCGCGTCAGCTGTGAAAATGTATATACACTATTGTCATATGGGGGTCTCTGTGCGCCACATAGTTTGGTATATCTATGCATATTGAGCATCAAAGTGTTCAGTAGACCCCTGGCGTTCATATTTAGGATGTTTTATGCTGATACGTTACGAAATGTGGGGCATATAATGGGGTAAAATTCAAGCTTTCTGACGATTTTCAGAAATTTGATAAAAAACCGTTATGTTCAGCATTGCTTTGCAGTTTGGCAGTTTGTAGTAGAAACACTTATTTACCAATATTGGATTCATCAGAATGTGTACTTTCTGAAAATATATGGTTTTCTGGGGTCTCTGTACTGTTAGGGGGGTCTAATGTCGCATAATACACACACCAGGCGCTTATATTGCAGCAGCCAGCGCGTCAGCTGTGAAAATGTATATACACTATTGTCATTTGGTGGTCTCTGTGCGCCACATAGTTTGGTATATCTATGCATATTGAGCATCAAAGTGTTCAGTAGACCTCTGGCGTTCATATTTAGGATGTTTTATGCTGATACGTTACGAAACGTGGAGCATATAATGGGGTAAAATTCAAGCTTTGTGACGATTTTGAGAAATTTGATAAAAACCGTTATGTTCAGCATTGCTTTGCAGTTTGGCAGTTTGTAGTAGAAACACTTATTTACCCATATTGGATTCGTCAGAATGTGTACTTTCTGAAAATATCTGGTTTTCTGGGGTCTCTGTACTGTTAGGGGGGTCTAATATCGCATAATACACACACCAGGTGCTTATATTGCAGCAGCCAGCGCGTCAGCCGTGAAAATGTATATACACTATTGTCATTTGGGGGTCTCTGTGTGCCACATAGTTTGGTATATCTATGCACATTGGGCATCAAACTATTTAGTAGACCCCTGGCGTTCATATTTAGGATGTTTTATGCTGATACGTTACGAAACGTGGAGCATATAATGGGGTAAAATTCAAGCTTTGTGACGATTTTCAGAAATTTGATAAAAACCGTTATGTTCAGCATTGCTTTGCAGTTTGGCAGTTTGCAGTAGAAACACTTATTTACCCATATTGGATTCGTCAGAATGTGTACTTTCTGAAAATATATGGTTTTCTGGGGTCTCTGTACTGTTAGGGGGCTCTAATGTCGCATAATACACACACCAGGTGCTTATATTGCAGCAGCCAGCGCGTCAGCCGTGAAAATGTATATACACTATTGTCATTTGGGGGTCTCTGTGCGCCACATAGTTTGGTATATCTATGCATATTGGGCATCAAAGTGTTCAGTAGACCCCTGGCGTTCATATTTAGGATGTTTTATGCTGATACGTTACGAAACGTGGAGCATATAATGGGGTAAAATTCAAGCTTTGTGACGATTTTCAGAAATTTGATAAAAACCGTTATGTTCAGCATTGCTTTGCAGTTTGGCAGTTTGTAGTAGAAACACTTATTTACCCATATTGGATTCGTCAGAATGTGTACTTTCTGAAAATATATGGTTTTCTGGGGTCTCTGTACTGTTAGGGGGGTCTAATGTCGCATAATACACACACCAGGTGCTTATATTGCAGCAGCCAGCGCGTCAGCCGTGAAAATGTATATACAGTATTGTCATTTGGGGGTCTCTGTGCGCCACATAGTTTGGTATATCTATGCATATTGGGCATCAAAGTGTTCAGTAGACCCCTGGCGTTCATATTTAGGATGTTTTATGCTGATACGTTACGAAACGTGGAGCATATAATGGAGTAAAATTCAAGCTTTGTGACGATTTTCAGAAATTTGATAAAAACCGTTATGTTCAGCATTGCTTTGCAGTTTGGCAGTTTGTAGTAGAAACACTTATTTACCCATATTGGATTCGTCAGAATGTGTACTTTCTGAAAATATATGGTTTTCTGTGGTCTCTGTACTGTTAGGGGGGTCTAATGTCGCATAATACACACACCAGGTGCTTATATTGCAGCAGCCAGCGCGTCAGCCGTGAAAATGTATATACAGTATTGTCATTTGGGGGTCTCTGTGCGCCACATAGTTTGGTATATCTATGCATATTGGGCATCAAAGTGTTCAGTAGACCCCTGGCGTTCATATTTAGGATGTTTTATGCTGATAAGTTACGAAATGTGGGGCATATAATGGGGTAAAATTCAAGCTTTGTGACTATTTTCAGAAATTTGATAAAAACCGTTATGTTCAGCATTGCTTTGCAGTTTGGCAGTTTGTAGTAGAAACACTTATTTACCCATATTGGATTCGTCAGAATGTGTACTTTCTGAAAATATATGGTTTTCTGGGGTCTCTGTACTGTTAGGTGGTCTAATGTCGCATAATACACACACACCCGGTGGTTATGTTGCAGCAGCCAGCGCGTCAGCCGTGAAAATGTCTATACATATTGTCATTTGGGGGTCTCTGTGCGCCACATAGTTTGGTATATCTATGCACATTGGGCATCAAACTATTTAGTAGACCCGTATGTTTATATTTAGGATGCTTTATGCTGGTAATGATACATGGACAATACGATGCTGGAAAGTTGAAGCTTTGAGGCAATTTTCAGATATTTCACCAAAACCGCCAAATTTGGCAAAGCCTTGCGACTCAGTAGTTTGGAGCAGAAAAGCATGGGTACCCATTTTAGATTCTGTAGAATGTGTACTTTCCAAAAATGTATGGGTTTGGGGGGTAAACATATATTTCTGTGTTTTTACCCCACAAAAATGCAGACAATGTGCTGATTTTTCATTAGCTGAAGTTACCCACAGGACAATTTGTATGCACTAACTTCATTTTGAGGCCTCTAAATGCCAGATACTTTGGTAAACCTATGAACAATGGCCACCAAACTGTTCGGAGGAACCCTGGCAATCATATTTAGGGTGCTTTTTCTTGGTGCATAACGATACATGGGTGATATGGTGCTGAGAAGTTGAAGCTTTGAGGCAATTTTCAGATATTTCACCAAAACCGACAACTTTGGGAAAGCCTTGCGACTCAGTAGTTTGGAGCAGAAAGGCACGGGTACCCATTTTAGATTCTGTAGAATGTGTACTTTCCAAAAATGTATGGGTTTTGGGGGTAAACATATATTTCTGTGTTTTTACCCCACAAAAATGCAGTCAATGTGTTGATTTTTCATTAGCTGAAGTTACCCACGGAACTGTTTGTATGCGCTAACTTCATTTTGGGGCCTCTAAATGCCAGATACTTTGGTAAACCTATGAAAAATGGCCACCAAAATGTTCAGAGGAACCCTGGCAATCATATTTAGGGTGCTTTTTCTTGGTGCGTAACGATACATGGGTGATATGGTACTGAGAAGTTGAAGCTTTGAGGCAATTTTCAGATATTTCACCAAAACCGACAATTGTGGGAAAGCCTTGCGACTCAGTAGTTTGGAGCAGAAAGGCATGGGTACCCATTTTAGATTTGGTAGAATGTGTACTTTCCAAAAATATATGGGTTTTGGGGGTAAACATATATTTCTGTGTTTTTACCCCACAAAAATGCAGTCAATGTGTTGATTTTTCATTAGCTGAAGTTACCCACGGGACTGTTTGTATGCGCTAACTTCATTTTGGGGCCTCTAAATGCCAGATACTTTGGTAAACCTAGGAACAATGGCCACCAAACTGTTTGGAGGAACCCTGGCAATCATATTTAGGGTGCTTTATCTTGGTGCGTAACGATACATGGGCGATATGGTGCTGAGAAGTTGAAGCTTTGAGGCAATTTTCAGATATTTCACCAAAACCGACAATTGTGGGAAAGCCTTGCGACTCAGTAGTTTGGAGCAGAAAGGCATGGGTACCCATTTTAGATTCGGTAGAATATGTACTTTCCAAATATATGGGTTTTGGGGGTAAACATATATTTCTGTGTTTTTACCCCACAAAAATGCAGTCAATGTGTTGATTTTTCATTAGCTGAAGTTACCCACGGGACTGTTTGTATGCGCTAACTTCATTTTGGGGCCTCTAAATGCCAGATACTTTGATAAACCTAGGAACAGTGGCCACCAAACTGTTTGGAGGAACCCTGGCAATCATATTTAGGGTGCTTTATCTTGGTGCGTAACAATACTTGGGCGATATGGTGCTGAGAAGTTGAAGCTTTGAGGCAATTTTCAGATATTTCACCAAAACCGACAATTGTGGGAAAGCCTTGCGACTCAGTAGTTTGGAGCAGAAAGGCATAGGTACCCATTTTAGATTCGGTAGAATGTGTACTTTCCAAAAATATATGGGTTTTGGGGATAAACATATATTTCTGTGTTTTTACCCCACAAAAATGCAGTCAATGTGTTGATTTTTCATTAGCTGAAGTTACCCACGGGACTGTTTGTATGCGCTAACTTCATTTTGGGGCCTCTAAATGCCAGATACTTTGGTAAACCTATGAACAATGGCCACCAAACTGTTTGGAGGAACCCTGGCAATCATATTTAGGGTGCTTTATCTTGGTGCGTAACGATACTTGGGCGATATGGTGCTGAGAAGTTGAAGCTTTGAGGCAATTTTCAGATATTTCACCAAAACCGACAATTGTGGGAAAGCCTTGCGACTCAGTAGTTTGGAGCAGAAAGGCATAGGTACCCATTTTAGATTCGGTAGAATGTGTACTTTCCAAAAATATATGGGTTTTGGGGGATAAACATATATTTCTGTGTTTTTACCCCACAAAAATGCAGTCAATGTGTTGATTTTTCATTAGCTGAAGTTACCCACGGGACTGTTTGTATGCGCTAACTTCATTTTGGGGCCTCTAAATGCCAGATACTTTGGTAAACCTATGAACAATGGCCACCAAACTGTTTGGAGGAACCCTGGCAATCATATTTAGGGTGCTTTTTCTTGGTGCGTAACGATACATGGGCGATATGGTGCTGAGAAGTTGAAGCTTTGAGGCAATTTTCAGATATTTCACCAAAACCGACAATTGTGGGAAAGCCTTGCGACTCAGTAGTTTGGAGCAGAAAGGCATGGGTACCCATTTTAGATTCGGTAGAATGTGTACTTTCCAAAAATATATGGGTTTTGGGGGTAAACATATATTTCTGTGTTTTTACCCCACAAAAATGCAGTCAATGTGTTGATTTTTCATTAGCTGAAGTTACCCACGGGACTGTTTGTATGCGCTAACTTCATTTTGGGGCCTCTAAATGCCAGATACTTTGGTAAACCTAGGAACAATGGCCACCAAACAGTTTGGAGGAACCCTGGCAATCATATTTAGGGTGCTTTATCTTGGTGCGTAACGATACATGGGCGATATGGTGCTGAGAAGTTGAAGCTTTGAGGCAATTTTCAGATATTTCACCAAAACCGACAATTGTGGGAAAGCCTTGCGACTCAGTAGTTTGGAGCAGAAAGGCATGGGTACTCATTTTAGATTCGGTAGAATTTGTACTTTCCAAAAATATATGTGTTTTGGGGGATAAACATATATTTCTGTGTTTTTACCCCACAAAAATGCAGTCAATGTGTTGATTTTTCATTAGCTGAAGTTACCCACGGGACTGTTTGTATGCGCTAACTTCATTTTGGGGCCTCTAAATGCCAGATACTTTGGTAAACCTATGAACAATGGCCACCAAACTGTTTGGAGGAACCCTGGCAATCATATTTAGGGTGCTTTTTCTTGGTGCATAACAATACATGGGTGATATGGTGCTGAGAAGTTGAAGGTTTGAGGCAATTTTCACATATTTCACCAAAACCGACAATTGTGGGAAAGCCTTGCGACTCAGTAGTTTGGAGCAGAAAGGCATGGGTACCCATTTTAGATTCGGTAGAATGTGTACTTTCCAAAAATATATGGGTTTGGGGGGTAAACATATATTTCTGTGTTTTTACCCCACAAAAAATGCAGTCAATGTGTTGATTTCTCAGTAGCTGAAGTAAAGTCCTGATCAATTTGGATGTGCTAACTTCATATTGGTGTCTCTAAATGCCAGATACTTTGGTAAACCTATGCATAATGGGTATCAAACTGTTCAGTGGACCCCTGGCAATCATATTTCAGGTGCTTTTTCTTGGTACCTAATATAGTTTGGGATATGCGGAGCAGCAAAATAAAACCTTTGAAATGATTTTTCAGAATTTTGAATTTTTTTTTGAAAAAACCGCTATGTTCAGACAAGCTTTTATGTTTGGTAGTTGGGAGTAGAGAGACATAGTTACCCATTTTGTAATCGGCAGAATGTGTACTTTTCAAAAATGTATGGTTTTCTGGGGTAAACCTACGGTTTCAGGAGTTTTTGCCTTGGAATCTAAAGCATGCCGTTTTCTGCCTTAGTGCTTTCAAAATTCGGCAATATACTGCCGGGAGTTTTTGAGGTACAGAAGTCCTAAATCTCCCTAAAACTATACATATCTGGTATTGGCACGTTCGAGAGACATAAGGCTTTCCAAATCAGTTGGATTTTCATCCGTAAAATGAAATATTTTTCTGGTATAAATTGATATACAATGAAAAATGGTAATTTTTCATTTTTTTTTGGTATTTAGCACTATAAATTTTTTTGCACAGGTGGAAATACATGAAAACTCAGGCAGATTTAGAAAGCTCAGTTTCTACCGAAAAAAACAATGTATAGTTTTCCTAGGTAAACTATAGGTTTCCCCTCAGAAAATGCCCCTAAAGTGAGAGAGCACAAAATGTTTCAAAAACGGCTGGCATTTCGCGTAACCAAAATGTGAAATTCTGCTGGCACTTAAAGGGTTAAAGACATTGAATTATTTAGCAGCCTCAATATTTTTAAAGAAGTGGAATTACACAAACATTCCAGCAGATACAGTATTTCCCCAGGATATGTGCCTAAAGCAAAAGAGTACAAAATATTTAAAACATTTCTGGCAGTAAGTGCAAATGAAAAGTGACATGCTTCTGCCAGGGTTAAGGCTACTAAAAAATAATTAGTTAAAAATTTTACAAAAAGTTTCTATATTGGGTAAAATTTGCTTCTGGATAATTGAACCTATACTTACGTCTCTTATAATCTGCTATCTATCCAAATCAGTGAGGCAGGGAACATTGCCAGGTTGGGGCATATGGTGCTGAGATGCACCTGGATCCCTACAGATTCAGGTTGGCATTTCTGCTTGAATTCTGTAGCAGAATATTTGTACCACCTATTTTATATTATCAAGTTTTAGGTTGAACATGCAGGGTATCAAAAGATGAAATACAGGATATAATATAGGCACAAAACTTCTTTACCTTGGAGTATGATTTTTCAGTGGCTGCTCTCGATATTGAGGGAAGCCATAGCCTTTAAACTCTTTATTAGAAGATATTCCTGGCCATGTCTCCTCTATAGGGGTTCCTGCACAAATTGGAGGAAGAGAAGAAAGCAATGACGTACTTTCATGCACATAGAATTTAAAAATCTATGGACTTTTTAAACAAACCATCCCATGTAGAATATTTTTTTTTAATATTCTTTAGAGTGTTTGCATCCCTGTAGTAATATATACAGTGATAAATGGATGTTTTGAGTCTCCTCAAAGTTCGATGAATACATTACAGCATACAGAGAAGGCGTATTTTGCAGGTTTTACTACATGGTGGTGCAATTTTATTGGTAATACATTTGCTTGTAATGCTTAGTGATGTAGCATGTTAAATAAATCATTAAGTCTCTAAACACTCTTTATAGCTGATGACATCACTAATCAACAATTTTGAGGACATGTTTAAAAGCTATTCATGGCTATGGGGTATTATATTAAAATTACTACCAAAATAATAAATAACTGAGGAATTAAAAGTATATTCAAAGAGGGTGTTTTTTTTTTTTACACCAAGACATTGTCACGTGAATGTGAATAATAGTAGTAATCCAAATTTATTAAGCGGATGACTGGTTGACTTTGGGGCAGGAATATGCATTTTAGTCTGACCTAATAATCTGAATATTAAATGCAGTTCCTCTTTCACCGTAGATCCTGGAAACATTGGCCGTCCTGTTGCCATTTCATATAGAATGCATCCAACTCCCCTGCAAAGAAAATATTATAGTTACACGGCAGTATTAAACTGGCCTATGTTACATTTTTTTTGTCACATTTAAAGTCCAGATTTTTTGTGCAAAATACACAAAATAAAAATGTATATTGTAATCCTTACAAAATCTGTATAAACCACAAAGCTGTTTACCATTGTATGTTACCTTGTATAGGTGGTGTATTTGCCAGTATATTCGGAGTAGTAGCAGGGTGTTTTAAATTATATGTTTGTCCTGGAGAGGTTGAGGGAAAATGGGGATAATGATGTCCAGGTGCCTGCATGATATATTGCTAAAGGAAGCTATTTCCTATTTAAGTGAAAGATATGTCTAACTAGTCTGGTTTAGGGAGGGAACATCTGTAATGTAAAGTTACAAATATCATAAACTACACTGCAAGCTATTATCTCTTAACCTTACACAGCTGTATTTCTGTGGCTGTTGCCACCACCTTCACCCACTTCATCCTTACCTTTGGCTATAGAGTGGGTCAAGGGGGGCCACATTGCTAGTTACAAAATGGAAATTTGTCTCTTAACGTTGCTAGAGACTATTTCTGACATCCCTGGTAACTGACCACTTGCTGCTGCCTGAGGCAAGGTTCTCACCTTGCTCATGGCAGGAGTGATCCTGACCTTACAGCCCTGTTTTCCAGCTCAGTGATTCATTGTGATAGCCCACTTGGATTGGAACCAGGGACTTGTAGCTTGCTGTGCAGTTTGCAATGTCTCTGCTAGGTCTTTGGTTCAGTGTTTTATTATCCTTAATTTTCCAGTTATGAATAGACTGCGTTAGCTGTTTTTAATTTGGCCACACCTGTTCTGAACTTCCTGTCAGCTTCCCCAGTACTGAATTCTTTTACTTCATGTTTTAGGTCAAGTCTGCTGTTGGGTCACCATAAAAAATGATGGGGACCCATCCAGCAACATTTTCTGGGCCCCCGCCCACTCCTGATCCCACCCCAAGCCCCATCCCAGATCCGGCCCAAAACCACAGTAAAAAGTCCACACAGAGACCAGCGCTAAAAATGGTAAACTCCCTCACACTACAAGTTAAAAAAATTGGTGGTCAGAGCCCCCTCCTATAAGTTAAACAAAAAAATTATTGTGCCTGGTCCCCACCAGAAATGTTTGTGGTCAGGGGCCCCCT
Organism: Xenopus laevis; assembly: GCF_017654675.1. Classification (NCBI taxonomy): domain Eukaryota; kingdom Metazoa; phylum Chordata; class Amphibia; order Anura; family Pipidae; genus Xenopus; species Xenopus laevis. The sequence goes on from NC_054373.1 coordinate 66,831,343, forward strand.
ATAGAATATTTAAATTATTTGTGGCCAGTGGGTCAATAATAAAAAAAACATTGGTGTTCAGTGGAACTTACCCTAGGTTCTTCTTCAGCTTCTTCTGCTCCTTTACTAGGTTTGGGCTTTTTGTGGCTTCAGGTCTTTTCTACGCGGCTTCAGGTCTTTATGTTGCTTCGGGTCTTTGGGCCGTATTCGGCGTGTAAGTACTTTCAGGTACAGCCAGGCCCCCCTTTAGCCCCGGGCCCGATACAGCTGTACCCCCTGTGCACCCCTGATGGAGGCCTGGTCTGCTGTATCTAGGTCCTAGGTTCTTAATTCCTTTCATGCCCTGGATTTGTCCCTAGTATTGATGAACAATCCAGGCACACATATATTATCTTATAATGCCATTTCTAATATAGACTTATATTTGTGGTAAGATACTACAGCAGTGCACTGGCCAGGGGAATGTGTGAATTCCAGGTGCTTATGAATGTTTTTTTAACACCTGCAGAACCTACTGACACGAAAATAGGGTTCCTTGGCATATAGATACGCCAACAAGAGGTATATGGAACACCAATAAAAAGACAATGCTCCTGATCCACCACAGCCATGCTGTTTTGTTCTGAAGCCCCACCCACTACTGCAAGCCCCACCCCATTGTGACCTGCAAATCACACTTTCAGACCTCTTGGGGACTTCTCTGCCAAGGGGCTCCAGATTCCAGTACTGCCCGTTCCCCCATATCAAGTAAATTTGAATAATCTGACACCAATCCCAATAAACTGCATGATTAAATGGAGACATGTGAGTAATGATACACTTTGGGGTCACATTATCAAAAATTCAGATATGAAGGACACAGTCCCTACTCGTTTACAGCCAGTTACAACTCAAATACTTGCACAACATCTTGCGCAGCTTAAAGATGCGATTCAGGAATCCATTACACAGTCTCTCAGGCTGTGGCTGCGGCAGTCAAAGAGATGAAAAGAGATGTGACTGACCTCAGTGAAAGAACAGATAAGATGGAAACATTTACAGATGATATAGCACAGAAAATGGGATTATTAGAGGAGGAGAATTACACAGAGAGAGGAAGTAACACATCTCAAGGATGCCTGTGAGAATTTAGAGAATAGATCCAGAAGGCAAAATCTAAGATTTAGAGGGATCCCTGAATCCATAGGGGGCCCCGATATTGGAAAATATCTACAATAACTATTTCACAGTTTATGCCCTCAGACCCCCTCTGATCTCTGGCGTTTGGATAGGGCCCACCGCTCTTTGGCCTCAAAACCTCCATATACCAAACCACCATGAGACATAATTGCATGCTTCCACTACTATGAAGGCAAGGAGATGATTGCCACTGCAACACCCTCTATTCAATCAGTAGACTTCCATAACCACAGGATACAGATATTTGCTGACCTCTCCCTGGTCACCTTAACTAAAAGGAGGGAGTTCAAATCAGTCACACAAAAACTGAGAGAGAATGCAATTCCCTACCATTGGGGTTTCCCCTTTAAGTTTGTTGTAAACCACAGAGGCACAACCCACACGCTGTTAAACCCGGCCAGAGGAGACAAACTACTGGCAGCTTTAGTGCTCCAGCCCAAAGGCCCTAATCCCTCACCTCAACAATCTCCTGCTAAACCAACATTAACCCCTCAATGGAGCAGAATTCCTACTTTGTCACAAAAGCCTAGGCCTACATTAAGCCCATCTCTTCCAACGAGAGATGGATGAACTGACCTAACAGACCTTTCAATATCTGAACTAATAGATAAACAACGTTCTTGAGGCAGGATGCAAATATTACAAGACCTTTCTCCACATTCTCTCCCCACACCTTAATGAGCTTTTCAATAAATATCTCCAAAGAGCCCCTATTCCACACATAGATCTCACCTCTTACTTAGCCCTAATTCCTAAAGACGGTAAAGACACAACACTGTGCACCAACTACAAACCTATAGCACTACTAAACTCTGAAACTTTTCTCTAAGATTCTTGCCAACCGCTTAGCCACCATACTTCCAAGACTAGTACATAAGGACCAGGTGGGTTTTGTTCAGGGTCGACAGGCAGGGGACAACACCAGAAGGGTAATTGACCTTATAGAGATTGCTCAAAAACAAAACCAGCCAATGCTCTTACTCCTAGATGCTGAAAAGGCATTTGATCGCTTGAGCTGGCCTTTCCTGTTTAAACTTATCCAGCACTTAAACCTATCAGGACCCTACTTAACAGCTTTACACAGCATATGTAGCACTCCCTCAACATATCTGAAACTCCCAGGTCAAGCTCATAAACCCATTTCAATCTCTAATGGGACGAGACAGGGGTGCCCGCGCTCACCTTTATTGTACACTCTCAGCATAGAACCCCTTGAAGCAGTGATTAGAAACAGTAAAGGTATTGCTGGAGTAAAAATTCGTACTGAGCAGTTTAAGATTTCTTTATTTGCTGATGATGTACTGTTAACGCTTACTAACCCCTTGATAACTTTACCACCCTTACACAAAGCGTCGGAAGAATATAGCAGACTATCAGGATATAAGAATAATCTGGGCAAAACTGAGGCCCTGCCTATTCAATTGCCTCAAGCCACTTCATTAGCTACTTGGGCACCAAAATCACATCTTCCTATAACAAGTTATTCGACTGTAACTTTGTGCCTCTTATCAACCAAACAAGAACTACCTTAAATAAATGGAACACTAACTCACTCTCTTGGTTCGGAAGGATAGCGGCAGTGAAAATGAATATCCTTCCTAAATTCCTGTACCTCTTTGAGATGCTACCCATTTCCTTTCCTCATAAAATCCTCAAAGATACCCAGGTCATGCTTCACAAATTCATCTGGGGAAACAAACCTCATAGGATACCCAAGGCGACGTTAATCACCCCGACAAAAAGTGGAGGCCTGGGTGCCCCATCACTACAAGGATACTATGAAGCGGCCCACCTACGTCAACTATTGGCTTGGTCTCATTGGGAACCCACTACAATATGGGGCCACATCAAAAATATATTTGCTCTAGACGGCCACCTTAACGCCTACAGATGGTCTCCAAATAAGACATCCTCACCTGGCCTACTACAGCCCACACTCCATACTCTGGGAATCTGGAACAAAGTCAACAAAGGATGTAACATCAAATCGACGTACTCCTTAAACACAATCTATCTAAGTAATCCAGACTTCTTACCAGGCACCTCACAAGAGTTTTTCACCAGATGGGATAAGACAAATCTCTACACGGTCAAAGATCTGCTGACTCTTGCCAACTCTTAACTGACATACGGAGAACTTACACAAAGGGACCCGTCTGTTCAGCTTAAAGGAAAACTATACCCCCAAAATGAACACTTAAGCAACAGATAGTTCATATCATATTAAGTGGCATATTAAAGAACTGGAAAAACTGGAATATGTATTTAAGTAAATATTGGCCTTTTACATCTCTTGCCTTGAGCCACCATTTCGTGATGGTCTCTGTGCTGCCTCAGAGATCACCTGACCAGAAATACTTCAACTCTAACTGTAACAGGACACAACTCTGTCTGTTAATTGGCTCATGTGACCTAACATGTATGGTTTGTTGGTGTGTTTCTGAGTACAGTGAATCCTACGATCCCAGGGGGCGGCCCTTATTTTTTAAAATGGCAATTTTCTATTTATGATTACCCAATGGCACATACTACTAAAAAAGTATATTATTATGAAAATGGTTTATTTACATGAAGCAGGATTTTACATATGAGCTGTTTTATGCAATATCTTTTTATAGAGACCTACTTTGTTTGGGGGGTATAGTTTTACTTTAAGCAGTTTGAATATTTTCAACTTCGCCACTTCCTACAACCCTATATGCAGCAAGTGAAAATGACAACCCCACTGCCTTTTGAAATAATAGCCAGAACAGGCTTGCCACAGAAGGGTTTGATCTCCAGGATTTACAAACTGCTGATGGACTCGCCACCGGGCATTTCCCAGAGACATTCATATATGACCAAATGGGATATAATCTCCCACAGCCACCGAGCATAGAGGACTGGAATGCAATCTGGACTAATGCCCAGAAAATGTTCACTTGCACCAGACAAAAAGAAAGTATATATAAAGTACTTATGGGATGGTACCACACACCAGATAAACTACACGCTTTCTTCCCAAACCATCCAAATGCTTGCTGGAGACAATGTGGGGAGGTTGGCACTCTACTCCATACTTTTTGGTCTTGCCCCACACTACAGACCCTTTGGGATGGTGTAAAGGACTAACTAACTAAACTAACAGCCCAGATTCTCCCCAAGGACCCCTTGACATATCTGTTGGGTAGGCCGTTTTCTCAACTCCCCAAGCAGTCCCAGGCCCTGGCTAATCAAATTCTAACAGCCACAAGACTGGCCATAGCGACCAAGTGGAAATCGTTGGAGGCCCCGACTTTACCAGAGGTAATAGCCCGGGTCAATAGCAACCGAAAATTTGAAGAAAATTCACCTCAATATCTGAGGGTCTGGTCTGCTTGTGTGCTTGAGGGCTTGGCAATATGAAACTTCCACCTCACATGGTTCACCTAAGACATTGAAATGTCATGCAAACAAACAGTGTCAATGTACATCTAATCTACTGTATGTTACAATTTCAAGGCTGAATGCTAACGTTTATATTTTTGTCTCATCTCTCTACTCTCACTATTATCCACCACTTACCTACCCTCTCCTCCCCACTACCCTTCTTTCTTTTTTCTCTCATGTCCCCCCCTAAACCCAATCACTTCCCCCTTTCCTTTCTTCATCTGATGCCACGTCACTATGTGCTGTTCTACTCTTTTTATTCATTAATAAAAAATATAAGTTACAAAAAAAACAAATTCAGATATGAAATTAGGTTTCTCCTACAGATTGAAATTTTGTTATATTTTGTATATTTGTTGGATCTGAGTTGTTTCATGCCCCAAAAAAAGCTGCCAACTCTATTGAAACCAGTGTACAGAGTAGCATATGTAGAATGTAGCTCTTCCTATCACTCAAGTATTCTCTAGAGTTGTCAAGGTGTTTTACCATTAAACTATGATAACCTTGCACAAAATAATAATACAAGCAACAAGTTATAAAAAACAGAAGTGAAAAGTGTTATAAACCTTCAGTAACTTTTCTCATATGAGCCAAGGGAAGCTTAAGGGGCAGTTTACTTTTAAGTTAACTTTTAGGCTGATTCTAAGCAACTTTTCACTTCATGTTTTATTTTGTATAGTTTTTGAATTATTTGCCTTCTTCTTCTGACTCTTTCCAGCTTTCACTAACCCCATCTAAAAACAAATGCTCTGTAAGGCTACAAATGTATTATTTCTAGTTTTTATTACTATTTTTTTCTTTTCAGGCCCTTTCCTATTCATATTCCAGTATCTCATTCAAATCAATGCATGGTTGCTATGGCAATTTGGTCCCTAGCAACCAGATTGCTAAAATTGCAAACTGGAGAGCTGTTGAATTAAAAGCTAAATAGCTCAAAAAAACAGAAATAAAAAATGAAACCCTGCAAATTGTCTCAGAATATGTATCTTTATTTACATCATACTAAAAGTTAATTTAAATGTAAACAACCCTGTTAAAAAGATTTTTTTTTTAAATTTGCCCATATATCTTTGTATTTTAAAAACAGCAATGTTTATAGTTTACACTCTATATAGGGCAGAACCCCTATATTATGTTTTTCAGGGGATCAAAAATAAATGGTATAAAATCTGAGAAATTGTAAAATCAAGGAAATGTGTGGAAGCAACTACTCAAATGGTAAAAACACAGAAGTCACAGTAACGTGACCGAAGGTAGCCCTGCTCTACTTGCCCTATGTAACACAAAAGACTGAAAGGATGTAAAATGGCAGCATAACACAATATAAACACAACAGCTGATAGCTAACACACTGCTATATGTACCAATACTTCATAAAATGATAGGGTTCATTCTTGGGCACAAGTGCTATGAGAATGATCACTAAGGGACACCCAATCCCCCCCCCCTGCACTCTACACACTGCACCCATCGCTGGATGAAAACAGGTAGGGGTGGCAGAGGGGACTCTATGTGCCTACGCCAGCTTCCTTGGATCCTGTGCTAATTATTGCAGTCAGTGCTGGTTCCAAAGGCCATTTTGCAAGTGAACTCTGAGGTTGATTGTGGCCTTTTTTTGCACTTTGCCTTTGCAAATGAGGCGTACAATACTGTTACATATGTAACGTAGAAATAAATAGTATGTCAAATTATATTTTAATTTTGAGTGCTTCATAATACAAAATCTAGAACTCATGGAATAATATATACAGTAATGTATATAAGCTGACAGAGGAAAACAATTTCATGCAGTTATCATGCATAAATGTACCACAAGTTTTGATAAAAGAATATTCTATTGCCAACAACTTAATATATTAGGATGTCTGGTAAAAAAATGCAATTAATAAATTGATTTACATTTAAGTCTACACCTGGATATTTCCATCTAAATTCCTTTTGGTAAGAAAACAATATAATGAGATATATTATAGGAAACCCCATTATTCAAAAAGCTCAAAAACACAGGAATTCATCCGATTTAAGAAAACACTTATTTTCTAAATTATTAATTTCTTTCTATAATAATAATAATAATGAAACAGTACCTTGTACGTAATGATAACTAAACTAGCATAAACCTTTATTTTATGGCAGATGTTTAAAGGGATTCTGTCATGATTTTTATGATGTCGTTTTTATTTCAAAAGTACACTGTTAACACTGCAAATAATTCACTTTACCATATAAAATTTAATTCCTGAACCAACAATTTGTATTATTTGTGTGTAGGCAGCCACCTCAGGTCATTTTGCCTGTGCACGTGCTTTCAGAAAGAGCCAGCACTTAAGGATGTAACTGCTTTCTAGCAGGCTGTTGTTTCTCCTACTCAATGTAGCTGAATGTGTCGCAGTGGGACCTGGATTTTACTATTGAGTGCTGTTCTTATATCTACCAGGGAGCTGTTATCTTGTCTTAGGGAGCTAATATCTGGTTACCTTCCCATTATTCTGTTGTTAGACTGCTGGGGGGGGGTAGGGGGTGATATCACTCCAACTTGCAGCACAGCAGTAAAGAGTGACTGAAGTTTATCAGAACTCCCAGTCACATGACTGGGAGCAGCTGGGAAACTGACAATATGTCTAGCCCCATGTCAGATTTCAAAATTAAATATAAAAAAATTCTGCTGGAGCAACAGTGTTAACTAATGGGTTTTTGAAAAAAACATTTTTCCCATGACCTTATCCCTTTAAGTAGTCTTAAGCTACAGTGACCCCAATAAAAAAGACATCCAAAAACCCCAGGTCCCAAGCATTCCAAGTAATAGATCTTGTAGATGTATGTCAAATGTATAGACATGCTTTTCTGCATGGCATGGAGTTTTTGCTACTTTGCATGACAAACAAAATACTTTTATTGTGATCAGTCTTATTTATGATAAACTTACTTATGATAACCTAAATAAGCACAGACCACAATATAAGCATTTTGACTTCCCTTGTCGTGTCAGTCCAAAAAGTTCCTGCTTCTATCCTTCTCGGTCCATACAGCATGATAACTGTAGCCAATATCACTCACCACATATCAATGGGTGTACTGTACTCAGTGGAACCTAGTAGAACATCAGGGGGTCTGTACCAGAGTGTCACCACTTCATTGGAGTAGGTCTTGGTGGGTACTGACTTGGCTCTCGCAAGGCCTGTGCATAGGACAAAGAAGAATTATTCTTTTACTCTTTTTTTACAATACATTTATTATCCTGACTAAAAAAAACTGCCAAAAAAAAAAAAAATATATATATATATATATATATATACAGTTTATATATATATATATATATATATATATATATATATATATATATATATATATATATATATATATATATATATATATATATATATATATATATATATAAAATCTGGAATAGGTCAAGCTCTCCCACGCTAGGAAAAACTACTGACCCAGGTGCTATCTTGTGCCAACACTGGGAATGTAAAAAATATATTAAAAAATTCTCCTTTATCATATCATAAATTAAAAGAAAACAGGCCAACGTTTCTTCAAATACATTTTGAAAATACAGCCAAATCTGTACTAAATCTAAGAGGTCCAATTCATGCAAACATAATATATACTATATTTGTTAGAATATAGTATTCTAAATTATATATGTACTTATATTATTTGTTTAAATGAATTTAAAGGGGAAGTAAAGTCTAAAATAGAATAATAACAAATGCTGTAGTTTGTATACTAAATATAAACATGAACTTCACCACAAGCCTTATCAAACAAATGATTTATGCTTTCAAAGTTGGCCACAGGGGGTCACCATCTTGTAACTTTGTTAAACATCTTTGCAAGACCAAGACAGTGCACATGCTCAGTGTGGTCTGGGCTGCTTAGAGATCGTCATAAATTATCAAAACAGCACAAGTCATATAATATCTGCCAGAAGCCAATACAGTAAGATGATGATTAATCAGAATAGTCATACTGCACTGGGTCCTGTGTTGTCATGTAATCTAATGTGGATTTTATAGTTTTTGTATTGTTTAATACAAACTTTCTCCAACTCTGCAGAACCAGTGGCTGCAGCAAAATAATCCACCAACTAGAATCCCAGTGTATCTGTTTAAATCTGTTTTAATCTGGCTCCATGATCTTTGTCCCTGCAGCTGGAGTTGGAAACAGTAAAGTTGTTGTAATGCCAAAATAAAATCCAATACAAATCAATACACAGTTGCCAACTGCTCTTCAGGGAAACAAACAAAGCTGCTTAAGTTCTACATGGCTGGGAAGTAAGGCGGGGCTCCCCCTGCTGTTCATCAGTATGATTGTTTCCCTGCAGTTAGGGACCGTCTGACAAGTCCTATCCACAGCAGTAAAGTAAGGGAGAATTTCACTGCATACAGACAGGTTTCTTATATAAAAAAAAAAAAACGGTACACATTTTTTAATTAGAGTGAATTGAAGAAGGTTTCTTTTTCATTAAAGAAAGTAAAAATTGGATTTTATTTTTTTGCCTTTACATGCCCTTTAAGTAGGATCAGGTCAATACTTTGCCATGTAAGAGGGGTCATGTACAACCTTTAGAAGCAGTATGCAATGTACAAAAAAACAGACACAATGGGGGTTATTTATCAAATAGGTTTCTTTTTCATTAAAGAAAGTAAAAATTGGATTTTATTTTTTTGCCTTTACATGCCCCAAACAAATAATTTATGCTTTCAGAGTTGGCTACAGGGGGTCACCATCTTGTAACTTTGTTAAACAACTTTGCAAGACTAAGACTGTGCACATGCTCAGTGTGGTCTGGGCTGCTTAGGGATCGTCATGAACAAAGCTGCTTGAGTTCTGCATGGCTGGGAAGTCAGGCGGGGGCTCCCCTTGTTGTTCAGAAGTATGATTGTTTCACTGTTCAGCAGTAAGGGACCCACTGACAATTCCTATCTACAGCAGTAAATGAAGGGAGAATTTCCCTTCAGGTTTTAAAAACGGTACACATGTTTTAATCAAAGTATATTGGAGATAGGGTTCTTTTTCATTAAAGAAAGTAAAAATGGGATTTTATTTTTTTGAATTTACATGCCCTTTAAGTAGGATCGGGTCAATAGTTTGCCATGTAAGAGGGGTCATGTACAATCTTTAGAAGCAGTATGCAATGTACAAAAAAAAAGACACAAGGGAGGTTATTTATAAAAGTCCGAATTTTATCTCAACATTTCCAGCCACAAACTCTGATCTAATTTTTCTGCATATTTATTATTATATTTTACAGAAAACTTTTATATTTTACAGAAAACTCAGAAAACTCAGAAAACTTCGGGGTATTGCATGAAACCCAGCACACATCAACAATTATTGGGACTTCTCCCTTGACCTCGACAGGTCTGAGATGCCGGATTTTCTAATTCTGACTTTTCCATCCTCGTGATTTTTTAAAAGTCCGATTTTATACTAAAAAATCACTACTTTTTCAGGATTTTTGCATTCGGAGTTTAGTAATTAAACCCCAATGCCTCCATGTTTTGCATTTTGTACACTGCATGCCACAACATGTGCAACATTAGAGGAATTGTTCAGTGTAAAAATAAAAACTGGTTAAATAGATAGGCTATGCAAAATAAAAAATGTTTCTAATATAGTTAGCCATAAATGTAATGTATAAAGGCTGGAGAGACTGGGTGTGTAACATAATAGCCAGATCACTACTTCCTGCTTTTCAGCTCTCTTGGTTTACACTGACTGGTTACCCTGGTTACCAGGCATTAACCAATAAGAGACTTGAGGGGGGGCCACATGGGTCATGTCTGTTGCTTTTGAATATGAATGCTGAGAATCAATTGCAAACTCACTGAACAGATATGTACCATGTGGCCCCCCTTCAAGTCGCTGACTAGCTCAGAGTTATAGAGCTGAAAGCATGAAGTAGTGTTCTGTTTTTCTTATGTTAGACATCCAGTCACTCCAGCCTTTATACATTACATTTTGGCTAACTAACTATTAGAAATATTTTTTATTTTGCACAGCCTATATTTATCCAGTTTTTATTTTCACACTGAACTGTTCCTTTCAGACAGGCAAATTAGGGAGTGGCAAAGGATGCAGGAAGCAACTTGGCCCTGTCCTTAAAGGACCAGTAACATCAAAAACATTTTTTTAAAAATTCGTTAGTATACAACGAAAAAAAAACACCAAGACGAATTAAACTTTAAATAGCAAAGCCTTTATTAAGAAATAACTTACTCAAACTCCACTTCCGCTCCTCTTCAGAAACGGCGACCATCCATTCTGCGGCGCTTGATTTCTCCTCCCTGGCTGTTTCTCCTCCATGACCGCTGTTCTCTGACCCGATCTCCTTCTCTTCTTCATCCTCCATCCTCCCAGGTGTCCAACAGCAGCAGTAGGAAGGCAATGTGGGCAGCCTCCCCAATGGCTCTACAAGAGGTGCAGTAAGGTAGAGGAGTGCAGACACGAGTGTGCAGCCGAGCTGAACCGGTACTTATACATCCTCTGAGTCCTGCACTGCCGGTGCAACTGGTCATGGACAGATACAAAAACTGAATCCTTCCCATGTAATCGCCGTGTATCTAGAGCCCAGCAGCAGCGGGTATGGGGGTCGCCTTCCTGGGATCTCCATGGACGTGCTTGCGGGGAGCGGAAGTGGAGTTTCAGTAAGTTATTTCTTAATAAAGGCTTTGCTATTTAAAGTTTAATTCGTCTTGGTGTTTTTTTTTCGTTGTATACTAACGAATTTTTTAAAAAATTTTTTTGATGTTACTGGTCCTTTAAAGGGGTGGCTCACCATGAAGTTAACTTTTAGTATGTTATACAATGGCCAGTTCTAGGCAACTTTTCAGTTGGTCTTCAATATTTATTTTTTATATTTTTAATTTTTTGCCTTCTTCTTTCCATCTTTCATATGGGGATTATTTTTTTACTTCTAAGGAACACTCCTTAGAAGTAAAGAAATAATTGTTTTTGATTTGGTGGGTATATATATTTAAACATCTGGCATTACACTGGTATTATGTATTGCTTTCTTTCATCTAGAGATCACTGGCCCCATCTATAAAACACATGCTCTGTAAGGCTACAAATATATTGTTATTACTTTTAATTACTCATCTTTATATTCAGGCCCTCTGCTGTTCATATTCCAGTTTCATTTTCAAATCAATGTATGGTTGCTAGGGTCATTTGAACCCTAGCAACACGATTGCTGAAATTGCAAACTGAAGAGCTGCTGAATAAAAAGCTAAATAACTCAAAAAACACAAATTATAAGAACCATTTGCAAATTGTCTTACTACAAATTAAATCGAAGGTGAACAACCCCTTTAAGAGAGTGCTGGTTGCCTCATACACCTTGATCTGCACCATACACTGAATTTTCTTATCTGCCAGGAGATGCAAATCCCAGCCAGATCAAGAGAAGAAGTGCTTGATGAATAAGCATTGCTCAAATTATAACTGGATATTTATCTCTGTTGATTATAATATTTTATGATGAATAAAAAAAAAAATATGGTGGGTGTGAAAAACATAGGGCGGCTGGAGGTGCAAATATACATTTTTAACTTTGTATAAATAAAGATATTGGTTACTATTGGTTACTAGACTGAGGCAAACTTCTCATCTGTTTTTTATAGTAACCCCTATAATGTTTTAAAGCAGGGACAAAGCTGTAGCCTTTATTATGTCAACATTACATAGAAAACACACACACACCAAAGTCTGCCAGCTTTAATTCTCCCTTCTCATTTATCAGCAGATTCTGTGGTTTGAGATCCCTGTGCAGGATTTTCCTTCTGTGGCAATAAGATAGACCACGAAGCAGCTGGAACATGAAGATCTAGGGCAAATTAAAACGAAAAGAAGAACATCTTTCAATAACCTTTCCACTTATAACAGGGTTATAAGTACATTGGTTCTATTATTATAATTGCAAATATCTATTATTAGATATACAGCTGATGAGATAACTGAACTATGTGCCATAAGCACAGTGATTGCAATACACTTTTCTCACATACAAAATTACAAAAGCTAATTGAGTCCCATAACTTGACAGAAAAGTTATATACTGTCTGATGGTTCTAATGTACAATCAATTCACAATGCTATCTTTCCTATCATCTGTTCACAATATCTTGCTTACCTTTGAAATGAAAAGATAAGAAAGAAAATACATTCTTCATGATCACATAAAAATGACTGGTCCTGAAATTGTGGTGGCCCTTAACACACTTTGATCCTGTGACAGTGCCCCCTTGAAAAAAAGGTCACTGCCAGGCACTTTCATCTCAAGAGAATTGTGGCCTTCCCAGTTTACCAGGTTAGTTCTCTCTTTATAACTAATTGAAGATAAAATGCAAATTTTTTGCATTTTTCGTTTAAAGCGACAGTATACACCTATATACACATTAAATAAAAAGATTTTGTGCTGAAAAAGCAGTATTTTCTAAAAAAAAATTGTTATAGACAATATAGCTTTTGTTTTTACCCTTTCTGCCTCCTCATGAATGCTGAGCTCTGTATAAATAACCACCTCCCCTTCACATTTTTTTGTGTATGTCTCTGATTTTATGTGCTGATTTTCTTATGATTCTTCTACTCCAAAAATTACTTGCAAGAACCAGAAAGTTGTTGATTGAACAGAATTTCTAGTTTCTCTTTTTTTGCCCTTTTTGGCTACAGTTAAAACAATAGCATAAAAGTATGTTCAGCACAAGTCTTATTCATTGAATTCATATTGAACAAGGGTTATACTACCCTTTTAACTTGAAAACATATGTGTATTAATGTGTTCTGCTTTTCTCTTCAAATGGTCTATAAAGGGACAACCATTCTAAAGCTCAGCCCTACTTTGATTCTTCACAACCACTGCTACAAAATCCACACTACACTAATCGTTATAATGGTTATGCAAGTATAAAAGGAATAACTCCTATGAGATGCCTTTCCATAGCATATTGTCTTTAGTACCGTCTTAGCAACCAAAGTTGGGTTGGAATCCTTTGGAAAAGGTTAGGTCAATATATTTTTTTATTGCTTAGGGCTAAAAGTTGTGTGATCCTTATATCAGATTATGCCTCCTTCGATACATGCATGCCTAGAATGGTAACCCTGCCAGTTTTGCAAAGCTCATGACATACAGCTGGCTTACAGAAGCATTGATTCAGCTTGATGGTGCGTGGAAAATCACACCAAGGTGCTCATTGTAAGATCTATTATAGCTGATGTACATTGCTAATTGATAACTACCTCTTTAGATACTTTTCTAATTATGACTTAATGACTTCAAATTTCTCTTCCATGTGATGTTTCAGATATTTTATAGCATAATCACATTGTTATTAAGCACTGCAGATGTACATGACTCCTCTTTTTTGATGTATTCTTTTAGCTCAATTTAATCCCACAATGAAATGGTTTCTTTCGGTCTGTAGATGTCTCACCTTGACATTGTGCATGCACATGAGGTTTCCACAGTTATCTAGGTACTGTTTTAAGTCACTGTCCTGCAAAAGAAAAAGCATATGCTGTTAGTCCTTTACACAGTTAAATGCATTGAGAACAAAAGACTCACAATGTTTTGAGGTGGGCTGTAGTCTCTTTTAGTCAGGTTTATGAGTGAAGCCAGAGTCCTGTCCACATGAGCTGCACTAGTGACATGTGTGTACAAGGCTTTTGTCAGGGTTTGAACTAAAAACATCTAAAAGTATTGGGCAACTCCTGTACCACTGCTTGTAATCTTTGGAATGTTACTGCACCTCCATAAATTAAAACTGTGAACTATAGGAGGCAACCCTGAATATAATCAGGAGGTCTGTACAGTATATCAAAACAGTAGAACCAGACCTGATTTAAGTTTATGCTAGCATAATTTATTGTTTTGGCTGCAAATCCAGGTCAGGGAAGTCCCAAAGTAATGTCTACAAACCCTAAGATTTCAACACCAGGATGGCCATGAGAAACCTACTATTCAGTTTGCTGTATAATATTTAACCTGCATATAACACATTCGTTTTTGGAGACAGATGAGGTCCTTTTCAGCGCAAATGCACATGTTTTAATGCCATATTATAAGAGGCTTATCATGTATTTATTTACAAATACTGGAAGGAAAGAATGAGAGATGGGATTAGTGCCAACACAGAGCATTCTTTTTTGAAATGTATTGTATGTAACACAAAAGAAATGTAATACAATGAAATTTATGCAAAGAAAGAATGATCTACAAAACCTTAGTTGAACAGCAGCAAATAGCAAAAATTTAGCTTTGAAATTGCCTCTTACCAAGTACTCGAATACAAGAGTGAGACAGTATTCTGTGTGGATGATGTCATGCAGTGTTACAATGTTGGAATGTTTAAGATTCTTCAGGAGCGAAACTAGGAATGAGAAGAAGTAGTGTGTTATATATTTATTATGCACAATAGCCATGAATACCATGAAAATATATCTTTATTTGTGATGTCATCTGTTAGAAATGGTGCTTAATATCAATCATGTCACATGATTCACTGAAACTTGGATCATTTAATAAAAAATGCAGATATACCATAAAATATAACCATATTAGAGGTCACTCATAGGTCCATGACCTATACAAAAGCACTCACACTATGGTCTTGTGAACATTTTTTGAACATTTTGCTGACCTGAAAAATCTTTTATTATTTTTGGTCTTTTTATGCCCTCTTCCTACTCTGTTACTAGTCTGGATCTACTAATCACTGCTAATCAACTTAAGGTTCATTTACTAAATTAGTGCAAAAAATTGACACATCACAATTTTTTTTTACCTATAATTCAACTTTCATCCCATAAAATTTCAGTATAATTGCACTTGACTACATCAGGCATATACAGGCGATACAACGATTTGCATAGTTTAGCGAATTGCAAACAAATTGGCATCTGCATAGTAAGCATGCAGGTAGGTAAGACTTTGGAGGTTGCACAAAAAGCCTATAGGCACATCTCATAAAAAAGACCAGTACTTAGCTAATGGTCAAGGCAGCTGTTACAGTGTGCATGGTAAGTAAAACTCACTAATTACTCCAGAGTGCCTTCTCTTATCAAATCTCTTTGATACATTTCCATCCCATTAAACATTGTTCTCTGCTGTACCTTCTCTGATTGCTGTGCAGGGTGCTCCTTCCTCATGCTCCAGTCTTATTTCTTTCAGGGCTACCAAGTTCCCTGTAAGCTTGCTGCGACCTTTAAAGACAGTGGCATAGGTTCCCTACAAATACAAAGTTTACTTAAGACCAGGGGCATAAAAAGAGCATGCTGGGGCTCCCCACGCCAGAAATATTTTTGAAGGGCAGGGCCACCCCAAGACCTTGTCGTCTGCTTCCTCTATAGTAACACCACTGCTTTAGACAGTAAGATTTATCCTTTAGTCCTTATAACACAACAGGATTCCTTGGTGTAAATAATGTTGCCATTAGCACTTATTTGGGCATTGCTTTTTTCTGTATGTGCTAATGTGAAAAGAAAATATTTATTCTTTTACAAGAGGAGTTGTGACTGATAGGTACTATTTATTATATAATATTTAAGTATGACAAATACACATAAGGGCTGATTTACTAACATTTGGATTTCTATTTTGTTCTAGAATCTCTAAAGAGATTTAGCAAGTGTAAAAACCATGAAAACCTCTAATACAAATATGAGCCAAGTAAAAGTTGACGAGGTCCTATAGAAGTCAGTGGGAGCTGCACTTATTTTATTGGACTATTTTAATCTGTTTTAAGATTTTTTTCTCTAGTAATTGATCAAAAAATTTACATTACAAGCTTACATTTTTAGAGGTATTTGAGGTAATCATACTTATTGGCGCATCATTTAGTGCTTTTTCATTTGTACTTTTTAAATTTCAATTTCATAATACATTTCATGACATTTGTGGTTTTAGAGAAAGTGAGTTTAGTTGTGGTTTCAAAAAACCTCTAAAACCACAAAAATTCACCTATAATAAATAGGCCTCAGTGTAAATCTCACAAAATAGTTTAAAGGGTTCACACTAAGTGGGTCTGGTACCCTAGCCCCCCTAGTTAAGACCAAAAAATTAAATTGAAAAAAGAAATTAGTGGTGAACACTTTCTTGCTGCCATACGTCATCTGGTGACTGGTTGAATGGTTCACGCAGAACTATAATCTTGCTAAATGTGTCTTTAACTGAAAAAAGTCTAAAACACTATACAATACATTAAGATCTCCAAATATAAATTGCCCACACTTTTCATAAATTAAGTCAGATACGATAAACCTTACCTTTAATAATTTAGGAATTGCGGCAAATACTCTCTTACCTCTCCCAGTTTGTCCAGCTTTATGTATGTCTCCAGTTTTCCAAACCCAATGTCAGACTGCAATAAACAAAATGTATTACATTACAGCATTTTCTGCTCAGGTGCTGTGCCCACTCATCAACTGGCTCCTGGATATTTGCTGTAGAAACTGGAGCTCCCTATCAATGTGGCAAGTGGGCAGCATGCTGCCCCTACATTTTTGTGGCTTTCATACAAATCCAGGCCTGATGATATAGTATTTACTTGTCACATCTGCCTTGTACAGAAACAGAATTGATGTCACCCCCTCCCTCATACATGAACTGGGGGAGGGGGCAAATTAATTAATTAATTAATTAATTAATTAATTAGTTAGTTAGTTAATTAATAATCTTCTCTGCACTTGGACCAGGGTAAAGGGGGACAGAGAGCTCAGTTGCAAAACTTATGGTTAGAGGTTTCTGTTTTTAATTAATTTATTAGTAATCAGCTTTGCATTATACATTTTAGATTATATATGTCCTGTATATTGTGAGTAATACAGCTATTTGCTACTGAATTGAAGCACTTGTGTTATAAATGAGCCCTTCACTGTGGTAAAACTATCTCGATAGAAAGAGCAGAAAAAGATATGAATTAGGAAGAAAAGCTGACAGACTGATAGGTTGCTACATCATAAGATCATAACTACTTTAACAAACGGGGTCATTTATCAAGGGCTAGGCTAAAATGCACAAGTGCAATAGACCCAGTAATTGTGCCTAGTAGTAATTGTGCCTAGTGATTTTAACTTTGTTTTTTTCCTCTGAACATAAAATACAGTGCAATTTATATGCATGGTTGTTAGATGCAAAGAGGTCCTACAAAGAAGTCCTGTTTTTAATGCTTGCTAAAAACTGAGCACATTGCATTTCTTGTTGCTATTGTCAGGACTGTGACTCTGTTGTTATTGGCAGTGATCAGCAAGTAAGTTAAAGGAATGCCCTTTCTAAAAAGTTCACTTGTATGTTTTATGTTTTTTGGCAATAAACAGTGTTTACACTATGCTGTATAAAGCTGTATGAGAAGAAAGCAAATCTTTCATATAGACACTAAATTGGAATGAAAACCAGCCTCCCTGTTAAGATTTATACACTTGGCAGAAACATAATATTTCATGGTTTGGTAAATGGCATCAATAAAAATGAACGTATTACCTAAGCTATTATACTGTTTTGAAACATTACCCATCCCTGTCCCCCGAATAGTAACAGTTTGAAAGTGAATGTCTACAATTAATCTGGGGAAAGAAAAGCCATAGGGTGAAAGGAGAACTGTTACAAACCAACCACTCACAAGGTGGTATAGGATTCCCAGACTTCTATAAATACTATCTGGCAACCCATATGCGCCAAATCATTTATTTAACACAAAAAGAAGCCTATACATCCTAGCACACTATTTTGGGGGAAGGATATAAAGTTGGATATGAGTTCTTTACTAAAAACAATACAATTTACATGTAAATTATGATACCAAAAAACAAATGAATTAAAACTAAAAGGATCTGCATCCCCTCTAACACCATTCTTATTCAACCCAGATTTAGCATGTGGATGGAAGGGCACTTTGTCAAAATATGGGACCATACCAATGCATTTCAAATCTATAAGTTGTCTGATGTTAAGAACAAATTCATGAATAAAACAGAGCTGATACGGACATATCAGTTACAAGGACTGAAAGACTATACAGTATGTACTGCAGGTTACGGCACTATGTAAACTCCTTGTACCCGAATCTAATCTAATCTAATCTAATATATACATACAATTCACTATGAATGGTATCATACCCCAGCATTGTTGCACAAACTTTTGCCAGAAACATCAGCTGCCTGCTGGCGATGTCATCAAAGCCCAGTGACATTTTTTCACATCTACTGGACCTGCCCAGTTATAATACCATTATGGGACACTACAACAGACATACTATCAAGGATCACCTGCCTTACAATTGAGAAAGACCCGTTAACTCACCTGTTGTATACAAAGAATGGAGAGTTTTGGTCGAGGTCTTCTTTTTATAAATGGACAGTTAAAGTTCCTCCTCCTTAGTTATGTTCCGTTATAGATATGAGACCTTGCAGACTAAAGTGAGGGATACTTTTTGCCCATGGGACAGCTGGCTGAATATTAGTGTAATATAGCCACACACATGAATGTCAAACTGCCCTGACAAATCAGTCACATCACTCGGGGAAGTGTAATACGTTGATTTCTGTAAATGCTGATGACCCAATAGTGGGATGAGTTGTCAAAAGATTTTTTTTAATAGAAACACAAAAACAGACAAGCATCATGATCATAAATCCATCAAACTAGATGAAAAATCTATGACTGGCAAGTATTAAAGTGAAAAAAGCAAAGTGATAGAGCAGCAGCTCCCTCTAATGAGCAAAGAAAAACAATTGCAGTTACAAATGTCAGACATAATTAAAGCATGTTTGATTTTAATGTCATAACACTGGTACTTTCTGGAACTAGGAGCCTTTTAACCTAGAAAGTTATAAAACAATGTCAAACCCACATTCAGTATTTCTGGATGTACATTTGTGGTGTTACAAACAGCTTTCCCAAGTCTTTTATTCTGTTCCTGATGACTTTGGGATGCCACACAATTTCCTTGTCTGATGATACAAAGGTGAGAATGAGTCAGAGCACTATCAATATTACCTGAATTGAACAGTGACAGTTAAAGCTATGGATGGAACAAGGTGACTGAACTTTATCCCCCTATCTAACAGGGAACTGCATAAGTGAAAACATTACAAATAGCCATGATAACAAATTATTTAACAGCAATTGCATGTATTAACCAGATAACTATCACAGTACCCATGTATCATTTATTCAAGCAAACAACTTCCTTGCCATGAACCAACCATGATTACTTGAAAGAAAACTCATCAACTTGTTTCTCAATGTTTCAGCAGCCTTGAGTAAAATTAAAGGAGGTTTATCCAACCTCAAGAATAAACTTCTTGGAAAAAGATTTTCCCAAGGGATATGGCACATATATTTAAGCCAGCAAAAAAAAAGCCCCACCGTATCCTTGTGTTTTTAACTTTTTGTGTGTTTTGTATGCTATACTTACCAGAGAAGCTCTTCTTAGTAATCGACTCAGGGGTTTTGGGTCATCATTTGGACTGTTTATTTGCAGCTTGTCCAGAAGCTCTGGGGGCAACCGCATATCCATTGGTAGAGAAAGTCTCTTGCTGACATCCTAAAAAGGAAACAAAGACATTCTCTCGTGCCTGTTTATAAATTACAAGTACTTTAATCAATGCCAAGACTGCTGTCAAGGTAGTTACATCAGCAGTTATTCTGTGGATGGACTGTCTGCAACAGTTCTCCATAGCCCAGAAGCCTTGTACTCCCTCTCTGACCTAACACAGCAGTTTCCCATATTGGATGAACCTGACACACTCATGTTCTGAAAAGGTTCTAGTTATTCCCTCACAGGTAAATTGTTTTATTGGGGTTCTGTGAGGCCTGGCTGGCTTTGCAAACCAAGAATCAAGTGGTGATTTTTTCTTAGGGCCAACAAACAAAGCCTCTACCAAAAACCATGTTTTACAAGTTCAGATTATTACATTATATGTCTCATAAACACAAGTCAGGTGCTACACTAGGCACAATCATGGCAACAAACCTTTATAATACTGCATTGCTTTAGCTCCTATAGGAGCACACAGTGCTTTTGTTCCAGTTGTACCCAGCTTGGAGCATCAGGAGCAGCACATTCAGGTGCAAGGGAGATCTGTATGTACTGGCCTTGAGCAGGCTTTAAGCAAATGGTTCCCCATGTACATGGTATAGTCACATGTAATTGCACCAAAAAAGTGCACAGTCTGCTGTTCATAAAAAACCCAAATCCTTCACAATTAATGATGCCTCCAAAAGTTATACTACCATTGAGTGTATATTTAGCATATATGTTATTGTGCCCAGTTCTCCAATTAAGCCAAATCTCTAAACATCCTGCATGGAACTTATAGGTTTTCAGAAGAGCTTTTAATCTTTATATGTGTCATTAGTCTCATTACATATATGGAATCTAATATTCGGAATTCGAGACCTAGGGGCAAATTTACTAAAGGGCGAAGTAATTTTGCCACTTCGCCGATTTACAGGTGATGGCGTAAATTCACTAGTGAAGTGGACCTACTCTAGTGCTACTTCGGACCCTTACGCCAGGCGAAGTTGCGCTCTGGCCAAGGGACGTAACTACGTTAATTCACAAGTTGCGGATTTTAGTGAACGTAACCTCTTGCACCAGACTTTACTTCGCCACCTCAGACCAGGCGAAGTGCAATAGAGTAGATAGGACTTTCTTTCACCAGACTTTACTTCGCCACCTCAGACCAGGCGAAGTGCAATAGAGTAGATAGGACTTGCTTAAAAAGTTGAAATTTTTTCTAAGTCCCAAAAAATGAAGGCATCTTTTACTTTTTGAAGGGTGATAGGCTGAAAAAGATCGTAAATTTTTTTGGGGATACCCTCCTTCCCCCCTACATTTCCTAACATATGGCAGCTAAACTATACAGTGGGCACATGTATAGGCAAAATAAAACTCTATTTTATTTTATGAAGGTTTCCCAGGCTTGTATAGTGTAATGTATTTGCTGATACATATACCTTGATTGTACTTTAACTTGGCGCCAATTTAATGTGCGTAACTTCGAACCACTGATCGTAACATTGCTAGCGCAATGTCGCAAACCATCGGTAACTTGTGTTCAACTTCGGATCTTCGTGAATTTGCACAGCCCTCGTGAATCTACGCCTGGCGAAGTGTGGTGAAGCCAACGCTGGCGTGACATTGAAGGTAAGTAAATGTGCCCCCTAGGGTTTTCTGAATAAGAGGTTTTTATCTGAGAGCACCATTGCTTAAGGTTGCTAAAAATATTTTAAAATATGTATGGGTTTATTGTAATGGAAATATGAGTTTTCCTATCACTTGTCTATTACAGTAAATAAGCATATATGAGTCGTGTGATGGGCTGCATATATCGGTTGCTAAAATTAAATGTGTTTTGACATTTTGCATGCTTTTCACATAAGGCAGTTTTGACCCAGACAGCCCTTCCGAAAAACTGGCTGTCCGGGTCAAAACTGGACAGATGGCAACCCTAATTCTGGAAAATAGATCTCATGCCTGCAACAGCTTATTTATCATCTCTATAACAAGCAGTATTTACAATTACAGATAAATTGGGGGGGGGGGGTTGTCAAGACTGAATGACTGTAGGCAATAAGGGCAGAGACACACGCTCAGATTCAGGGAAATTAGTTGCCCCAAAGACAAATCTCCTCTTCTTCGGGGCGACTGATCTCCCCGAACTGCCTCCCGTGCCTTCCCTTCAGTTGGGGGAGATTAGTTTGAGGTAATTAGAATAAAATTTATGTAGTTTCACCATAAAGACAATGGTACACATTGAGAAGCATTCACATAAAGATTTGCAAAAAGATGTGTTATAACAGTTTTTCCCTTTAAGCTGCAAGTTCTCCCAAGAGACCTGCTTATCTTAAATAGTTACAAATATAAAGTGCAGGTGCTGAGTTTTCTGGACACTCTGCCAAAAGACTTTTTAATTAAGTTTTAGAAACTTTGTATCTTTTCTGGCATCAATGCACAGAGAAACCCTAAACATTTCAGTAACAAACCAGATTGCACACTGAGCTGTCAAAATTGTGATTGTCCAACAGAAAACAGGACAGCTGGGAGGTATGGCTGCCCATAGATTCTTAATGAGGCAACTTTGGAAAAATTAAGCTTTGCATATGGTTTACCACCAGCGATTTACATTATCACTGGTGGGGAAGCATTTGGAGGAGCTTAGTCACCCTCAGAAGAGGAGATTGATTGCAGGCAACTAGTCTTTAAAGGGATACTGTCATTGGAAAAAAAATTTTTTCCAATATGAATCCTTTAATAGTGCTGCTCCAGCAGAATTCTGCACTGAAATCCATTTCTCAAAAGAGCAAACTGATTTTTTTATATTCAATTTTGAAATCTGACATGGGGCTAGACATATTGTCAATTTCCCAGCTGCCCCTGGTCATGTGATTTGTGCTCTGATAAACTTCAATCACTCTTTACTGCTGTACTGCAAGTTGGAGTGATATCACCCCCCTCCCTTTTCCCCCCCAGCAGCCTAACAAAAGAACAATGGAAGGGAACCAGATAACAGCTCCCTAACACAAGATAACAGCTGCCTGGTAGATCTCAGAACAACACTCAATAGTAAAAACCCATGTCCCACTGAGACACATTCAGTTACATTGAGAAGGAAAAACAGCAGCCTGCCAGAAAGCATTTCTCTCCTAAAGTGCAGGCACAAGTCACATGACCAGGGGCAGCTGGGAAATTGACAAAATGTCTAGCCCCATGTCAGATTTCAAAACTGAATATAAAAAAATCTGTTTGCTCTTTTGAGAAATGGACTTCAGTGCAGAATTCTGCTGGAGCAGCACTATTAACTGATTCATTTTGAAAAAAATTTTTTTCCCCATGACAGTATCCCTTTAAGTGTGCCATTGCCCTATGATTTTTAACTTAAGCTGGGAATAGGATCATTATGAAGAAGTGTGTCCATGCCATTATCCAGACAGTGTCTAGGTGAGTGATGTAGCAGGTTAATGGTAGGAAACAAAGAAAATTATATGGCAGTAATGCTGTAGCATGTTAAGCAATAACTCATATATATACAGTATCTGAATATTCCTTCTTCCTTTATTGCTTTCTGTTCTATTCTAATCTCCACCACTCTACTAAATAACTATATCCAGACATTATCTTAATTTCTTGCTGTAAATTAACTAAAAGTTTTATATTCAGACTGTCACAGAACTTCCTCTAAAATCGACTGACAGACAGAAAGCTCTATGTAACACATGCCATAAATCACAGTACAATGTCATACCACACTCTTTACAGCCTAGAATGAAAAGAGTTTTTCATTATTTATTATTATTTTTTTTACAGTGACATAAAACACCTAGCACTTAACTGGATTATGATGTCTTTCTTTACATTTCAAAAGTTTTGAAATATCGTTCTGCAATACAAATGGATTACAATTGATAGGTCGGAAAAAAAACCTTATCAACCAATACATTTTCCTCTCGTCCACTTATATCATTCAGAAAAAGCTATATGATGCAGAAGAATAACAATAAACAGGAAAATGGCAGCAAACACAGCCTTTTAGCATTGTACTGTATAATTATAAACAAATATTAAAGGGGCTGTTCACCTTTAAATTAAATTTTAGTATGATGTAGAGAGTGATATTCTGATATAATTTGCAATTGGTTTTCATTTTTTGTGGTATTTATTCAGCAGCTTTACACTTTGCAATTTCAACTATCCTGTTGCTAGGGTCAACATTGCCAAGCAACCATGTATTGATATGAATATGAGACTGAGATATGCATAGGAGAGTGCCTGAACAGAAAGATAAGTAATACAATGTAGCAATAATAATAATAATAATACAATGTAGCAATAATAATAAAATATTTGCTCACTCACCTCCATGGAGAGACGGCGCTGAACAGTCTTCCTATAATTTAGTGCAGTTGGAGACAAACCCTCACCATCTGATGGAGACAGGGCAGCAGTTCCCGGGCTCAGCTGTGCCACCTGCAAGTGGGAATGACCAAGGCCTAAAGAAGGAGGACAGAAAAATGTTTTTTTGCAATAGTGCTTTTGCAATAGTTTTATTTACAGTGCCTTAAATTAAACACAGATGAGAATGAACCATGCAAATAGCAGTAAAGAAACATGCATTGTGGAAATGGTGGGCAAGAACTGCCATCATAAGCTCCTTTAACAGTCACCATACTACCATATGTAGCCAAAAACCAACAGCTCTACCCCTCTTCTTTCTCTATTTCATAACTGAAAACAAACACAAGAAATATTTCTGTGTAAGAACTCAAATTTCAATGGTTCTAATAGAGTCTAAGCTTTTTGGGGCAGGGACCTTATCCAAACTGTGTATTGAAACACCTAAGCACATAGATTTATCAATTTTGACTGTTTTATACGTTTATGTATATGCCTTGCAAAGTACTACGTACCTTGGTGGTGCTATATAAATACATTCAACTAATCAAAATTAATTTTCTCCTATATGTTAACTTATTTAGTAACAACCGATGCGCCTAAAGAAGGTATGAACATTGTTCTCAAACCCCCCATATATCCTATACCTCAGAGTAGTTGCAGGATTCTGCTTCTTCTCTAGTTACAATCTTGTTCTGTAGTATGGTCAAATTTCCTGGCCAGCTATGAGCATGTATGGCTACTATATATATATATACATTTTTTGTTTGTAATCTCCTGACGAAGATCCCTGTGGGGGATCGAAACGTTGAGTGAAATAAATACATAACTTTCCTGCATTGAAAACATCCTGTGAGTGTCGCTTCTTTCTGCAAATATTTACCTACTTTGGCTGGCACCCAGGTCTCCACTGAGTTAACGGAGTGCACCTTTGGATTTCGATCGTATATATATATCGTATATATATATATATATATATATATAATTTGAAACTTCCTTCAACCTAGCCAATCCCCTAGCGGCAGGACCGGGACTTTGAAGGGAAAAAGCCTCAGTCCGTGTATGCTGCCAGGAAATAGTTTGGAGTAAAAGCGCAGAAATATGGTGGGGGACAGTAAAATGCAAGGTTTAGCATTAACCACTCCACCCTTTTGTAAATCTGCCCAAATGTCTCTCACAGTATAAAGCCTTTGGGCAGTCAATACCCACTGTGCTTGTGTTGCCTATACCCAGTGTGTTTTGTTGAATGTGCTAGAAATGCTAACTTATATCATGTTATTTAGTGGGGTTGATGCTATACTTTACCCATTACCCTGTGCACTAGATCCTAAACAAACCTTTCACTTCAGCTACATCCAGGGTTCATCCCCAAGCTGGTGTTCAACTATACCTCTCAATAAACAAAACCCACTAAATGCTTTGCCTGTCTGAGAATTATAGAAGAAAAAATGGAAAATTTAAGACACCCCATGTTTAGTCCTTGCAAGGTAGATAATTAGATTAGAATTTTTTTCC
Organism: Xenopus laevis; assembly: GCF_017654675.1. Classification (NCBI taxonomy): domain Eukaryota; kingdom Metazoa; phylum Chordata; class Amphibia; order Anura; family Pipidae; genus Xenopus; species Xenopus laevis. Next base: position 66,857,331 of record NC_054373.1, read on the forward strand.
TTTGTTGTAAATGTTTTCAAAGCAGCAGTCTATGGTGCCACTAGTCAGAGGTGAAGAAATTCCTTGACATTTTGTTAATTTATTGTATTAATAGACAGTCATCATTAAAACTAACAGGGACCTAGCTATCAGGGACCTAAGTGCAAGTAATTGCTCTTTTTTCAATTACATGCTCTGGGTTACTAGACATAAGCAGATAGGTAAGATTAAAAATGTCTTGGCAAGTAAGGGTTAAGTAGCCTCCCCAAACACAAAAGTCACCCTCCATGGTTGTGAGTTCATTCTAGTTCATTCAAAGTATAAAAAAAATTAAAATTCGACCTCTGATAAATAACCCCCTTAGAGTTTTTTTTTAAAACATTTCACTACTCATCTCAGTGGCTTGATCAGTTCAGCTGAAGCGGTAGGGAATTCCACAGCATTTAAACCTTTAAGGGTAGTAAAGTCACAGACATCCAAGCACTATGGTTCCATTGAACTTCAGTTCAATGTCTTCATTTTTATGTCAGGTCAATGCACCTCTTTTTTACAAAATACACTTTCCTTTAGGGTACAGCACTACCATTTTTTCTTTGCTTCCAGGTAACCAGAACATTGATTCAAGTTTATTTCCCAAGCAGTACAGCACTTAAATGAATATTCTATACCACACATTCACCTGCACAGCACAATGGATGCCTGGTTGTGCTGCTTTTCTGAAGCAAAGTACATCAGTTAGTGCCTTTTTTTTAAAAGAGATCATTCACGAGTGAAGTTTTTTTTTTTTTTTTAAACAATGTATCACAGACCAGCTCATCTTACAGGGAACTGTAATTACTGATCAGTATAGTATAGGAGACAGGTATAGTGCCCTGGTCAGTTTAGTAAACCCTGAAATGTTATGCTGGACCATTAAAAAAACAAGCCCCTGAAATAGGTATAATGTAGCTTAAAGGGATTCTGTCATGATTTTTATGGTTTAGGTTTTTTTATCATTGCAAATAATTCATTATACCATTTAAAATGTTATTCTTGAAGCAATAGGTGTACTTTTTAGTTGTAATATTGGTGTATAGGCAGCCATCTCAGGTCATTATGCCTGATCCTATGTTTTTAGAAAGAGGCAGCACTTCAAAACTAGTGAAGTGTGGGTCAGGAAAAACTCTAGCTGCACCCAACTGTAGCCTACAAAATTGTAATCTGCTCCCAACCCTTACCCGCAAAATGTTGTCATTTTAGGACCAACATGCAACCTGTACCTATGTCTTCCTGATTCCCAAGACAGGGAATCTTCGGGAGCAGTAGAGGGGTTTACTTCTCCAGTCTGACCCATACCCAACCCTAACCCACAATGGTGTGTCAACCCACACATTCCTAAATTGAATTGCTTTTATTTAAACCAAGCCTGTTGTGGTCAGGCTTGGGTGTTTTACTATTGAGTGATATTCTTCTATTTACCATGGGAGTGTTTGTAGCAATGCAGGTGTCACCTTGTCATTGTTCTGTTGAAAGGCTGATGAAGGGGTGGAAGGGATGTGGGTGATATCACTCCAACTTGCAGTGCAGCAGTAAAGTGTGACTGAAGTTTATCAGAGCACAAATCACATGGCCGTGGGAAACTGGGACAAAAATCGCCATGGTTAGCCCTATGGCAAATTTCAAAATTAAATGTAAAAGAAAAATCAACTTGCTCTTTTGAAAATTTCAATGCAGGATTTTGCTGGAGGACTGCTGTTAACTAATTCATTTTGTAAAACATATGTTTTCCCATGACTAGTGATGGGCGAATTTGCGCGCAAAACGGCGCTGGCGTCTAGTTTTTGACGCCAGTGCCCGTTTTTTTGACGCAGAATTTTGCGCGAATTTTGCGAATCGCGCAAATTCGTCGCGAATTCACGCCTGGCGAATAAATTCGCCCATCACTACCCATGACAGAATGCCTTTAAAACGGTTCATGGAAATGTGAAGGAATAAGAATAAGCAAGCATTATAAGAGGTAGAATTACTGGCCTCTATCTATGAAGTAGTTAAATGGATTGTAATGAATTGATTATCAAAGAAAATACATTCTGGTAACTCCAGCTCTAAATGTCCTGCATATAATGAGCGTTTCCCCTGTGTTTGATTCTCCCTCTCTCTCGTTATCCCATCACCCACGCGCATTATCTTTGCTCCCTTTGAGATCCCTCTTTAATTAAGGATGTGTCTCTCGGTTCTCACTCCCGCTGCTCATAGCAAAACCAATTTATCTGGAGCAGGGATTTGCCAGCTACTTCCTCTGTGACCTCTGCAAACCGTTTAATGAAAGGAAGAGAAAGAGAAGGAAACTCTCTTGCAAGAGCAAAAAGCCTGGATCTGAAAATATCACTGCAATATGGAAATTAAAAAATAATGATAAAATCTGTAATGCATAAAGTGCATATTTAGTAAATTATAATGTCCAGGAAGACACATAACTATCCAATTATAGTGACAGAATCAAAAAAAAGCCAGTCACTGAGAAACACCTGGAGAATTCAGACAGGCAGCCTTTTAGCTCAACTGAAGAATGCTGGAATTATGGCTCTTGGCAAGCAAAATGTTCTGTTACTGAGAATGCTGTGAAGTGTGTGTGTGTGGGGGGGGGGTCACCAACTTCATGATACTGAGTTAAATGTGATCATTTGATTTTAGTGTCTGTGTTTGCTATCTCTATTCCCAGTATCACAACAGACATAAATGAATCCTTAGTGAGCAAAAATTAACTGAGGAATCAGTTCTAGAACATAACAGCTAATGTTCTCTGTGCTCTTTCTGTGTTTATTTTATTTTATCCCACTTCATACACATCATAGGGAATTGTTGATTTCTATTGCTATTTTTAAGAAATACATTCAGGAGCAAAAAGATGAGTACTAAGCATATGGTATGGCATAAAACATAATAGTTTCTTCCCTTTTGTGCACTGCACAGTTAATTTGGTTTTTGAATTTGTAATATCCATCATAGGACAAAATTTACAGTAGCTCTTGGCCACATCTGGTTGAAACTGGGTGCTCAGGCTGATCAGGACATGTCTTAAAACCTCCTGTAGTTCCAGGGGAGTAAGCACCCCAGAAGCTCAAGATCTAAGGACTTAGGCACACTTTACATTGGGTGACAAAACATACCATGTGCCATCACCCTAAAACAGAGCAGAGATTTAGTGAAATGGACACAGCATAATTCTGTGGATAAAAATAATTTTAACAGGGTGTGTCCTGCCAGCTGCTTCTTTCCTTATCTATTCTAAAAGCAGCTGCTCTGCTGGTGGTTGAGGGAACAGTGAAATGCTATACAAAAGTAATACACAAAAACAACACCTTATTTTCAGAAATGCATATAGCCATTGGCAGCAGGGCTAGAATGGCATGGATAATATTACTCAAGTTGTGGGTAGCTATAATGTTTTAATACACAAAGGGCTATATTTTAAATTCCATAGCTCCATTTGGTAGTTAGCTTGGAAAGGATGGAAACAGGCAAATATCATAGCAACTAAAAAACAAGGGACATATGCCAAGTTACTTCAACTAATGTATTTTTAAATCATTTTCCTTAAAATGTATTTTGTAAAATAGTCTAGTTTAACATAACTGTCTATTATACATATTTTGTATAATGAATGAAAATATTTCCAGTATACATGCATTAATTTTTTTTAAATTAAATTGTTTTTAAAAGCATTTGTAAATGCAGTAAGTTTATTATTATCCCTTTGTGCTCTTTGGTTTTTACCTTCTGGTTATTAAAAAAATGTAGCAGAAATAAGTTTCTACTACAGTTTAATAATCATCTTCTACATTGTTTCAGAATTCAGAACCAGTTGTGTGGGATATATAAAGCTTGAAAAAAAGGCTCTGTATAGCCTGAAATGTCGCTTATCCATGTCCTGCCAGTGTTCCAAATAAAGGCATTTTTATTCAAAGAAAATTAGCGGTGCTGTACTTCAAGGAATTTTTTGCAAGAAATTTGGGAAGTGGCCATTCACGGTACATGCACCAGGACTCTCAGGTGTAGAGAATTGGGAGCTGATTCAACTAACCAAGCATATATATATATATATATATATATATATATATATATATATATATATATATATATATATATATATATATATATATATATATATAGAGAGACTAAAAAGGCGCCAACCATGAGGTAATGACGTCATCACACCACAGTGTTTCCATTGGTGAACGTGCATACAACGTGTAAAACCCTATAATGACTGGGATGTAAGAAAACAAGGTATAAAATACATAGTCAAGTCCCATCTGGAACTTTATATGGAGCATAATTATAGTGTATATATAGAGTGACAACGAATGAACTATCGTGCTCATATCCGGTGTATCAGTGTGAATTAAAGAAAACTTACCATAGCACATACTAGATGTGCTATTGTTCTCATACCCCAAGGAAATTAGTCACCGCGCTTACATTTGCCCTATCGCCGTATCTGTAGTGCACATACCTCTGATAATTTGCAACCGAAAGCTCTGTACTGCCATAGTGTGTACACTAAATCCGAAGCCCATCAGTCCATGTTCAGAGCGGGTTAATCCCAGATCACCGAGGTTCGCAGCGTGCGTGAGCGCCGATCCGTTTCAATTATGGCCCTCTGTGTATTCGTCCTTCTGCAGCGGTTCTGAAGCACCGATCCCTCTCAGGAGCGCCAATCTGCGTGTGACCCAGGCTCCCAGTGAGCGCCCGTGTTCACGCAAATCTGCGCACCGTGCTGACATCCCTCAGGCTGACATCTGGCTTTTCCAATGGCACCATGGTCTACTGTTTCTTCCTCATTTCAGGATAATATGTCACATCGACTTGTCCACTAAGTGTCCAGGGATCTGCCTCCCTGAGCATCGCTCCAGCATTCAACAATGTTTATTTATTTAAAGGGCCTATTCCTCCTGGCCGAGGCAGTCAGCGTGCGGCACCGGTAGTCCAAAGGACGCCGGTGCTCACGCCGACCAGTCAGTCAGAGGGGAGTCTCGTAGCAGACGTCCAACTCCAATAGAGAATTATGTTGTTTATATTGCTAGATTTGGACACAGGAGCGTTATTATGTTACAGAGTATTAACCATATCACCACATCGGGCTCATCCTTTCCATGGGTCGGGCAGTCAAGATTTGCTAACTTATGCACAAAGGTATGTCCCACTACTTACGGCCGACCTTCAATCGCCACCCTTCCTTTTCCTCTGGGGTATAGAGAGAAAGACACCTGAAAAACAGTTCATAAGTTATTTGATCACCAGGGAAATTCAATCAATCATATATCTTTGAATAAACTTGACTTGTCAGCCTTGTACGCTTGTTAGCTGAATAGCCACAGTGTGAGTCACTTTAACATGTATCCACTCTAGGCTGAATAGCAACAGTATAAGATTTTTTAAAAACATGTATCAACTCTAGGGGTGGAAATCCATTTTTTGGCCGATCACAATATCTATTAACAAAGTACATTATCAACATTATCCATTGAAGGCTGTGCAACTCAGTTAAGTGTTATCAAGTTCGATCAAAGTGTACTACAGTCGTACTTCATGTCAACTGTGAATCTGTAGAAATCTATGGGTAGAAAGGAGTCATTAATAAAAAGGAGACATAGGCAAAGTTTCATTAAGTCCATGGGGAACAAGAGTGTTCAATTTGTAGATCCACATAGATTCTCTTTGCACAAGTAGTAAGTCCCTGTTGCCCCCTCTTCTGGGGGCCGGTATATGATCTATTATCATATGTCTGAATTGTGGTAAGGTGTGTTTGTACTGCACCCAATGTTTCGATATTGGTTGATCCGCCTTCCCCAAGTTGAGGGCAATTCTGATTGCACTCCTATGATTGTTCATTCTCTCACGGTAAGTGGTTGAGGCTTTTCCTATATAATGTAGTCCACACGGACACCACGCCATGTAGACCACATGGTCTGTGGTGCAGGTCACTCTATATGAGATATTAAATTTGTGGCCAGTCCTAGGGTGCGTGAATTGGGAGCCCTGTGACATCCCATTACAAGTAAGACAACCCGCACATCTAAAACACCCTTTTTTCAGTGGTTTGTCTAACCAGGTGGAACCCATTTTGGGGGGATCCGTTAGGTCTTTTTTTACAAGTAAGTCACTCAGATTGGGACCCCTTCTATATGCGACCAGTGGAGTCTTTTTCCCAAAAAACGGCAAACTGCCATCAGATTTTAGGATTTCCCATCTGTTTCTTAAGGATTTCTTAATGTGTGCACTCTTATCCGTCCACTCTGTCACAAAAATTAGGTCAGGATTTTCTCTGGGATGGTTTTCATCTTTAGACAACAACTCCTCTTGTGTATACGATTTAGCTCGTTGTAACTGTTCATCGATCAACGTGCTGGAATAACCCCTAGAGGCAAATTGTGACCTCAGTGTTGAGAGTTGTAGTTCCGCAGTGCCCCTGTCAGAGTTGTTACGAATGGTCCGCAAAAACTGGGAAAACAGGACCCCTCGAGACATGTGTGGTGGATGGTGTGAGTCTGCATGTACCAGACTATTGCGATCAGTCGGTTTCTTATAAAGAGAAGTACCTAGTCTGTCCCCCTTTCTAAAGATGTTTATGTCAAGAAAGTGAATTTGCTGCTTATCAAATTCCAAACTGAGTTTAATGGGTAAATCCAACTTATTTAGAGAGGAATGGAAAATTAGGAGTTCATCTTCTGATCCTTGCCAAATCAACAGTAGATCGTCTATATAGCGTTTGTAGAAGTGGATATACTGCCCACCCATAGGTAACAGATATTGGGTCTCATATTGTTCCATATATAAATTGGCGAATGACGGGGTGACGTTAGAGCCCATCGCGGTCCCAGAGGTTTGTAAGAAGAAGGCCCCTTTGAATGTAAAATAATTATGGGACAGAATGAGATCCAATAAGGACATCAAAAATTCAGTGGGAGGTGTCCCTGTGTGTCTTCTGGTTAACGCACCCCTACATGCCCCAATACCCCCAGTGTGTGGAATTACTGTGTACAAACTCGACACGTCCATTGTAACCAGTAGACTATTTTCTGGTAGAATCAAATCCTTCAAGAGTGTTAATAGATGTGTAGTATCCTTAATGTAGGACTCCATAGCTTGCACTGCAGGTTGTAAATATTGGTCTAAGTATTTGGCCACTGGTTGGAATAAAGAGTCCATGGCTGAGATAATGGGACGCCCCGGGGGTGCCGTTAATGACTTGTGGATCTTGGGAAGGGTGTATATAAAAGGTATCTTGGGAAAATCAGTCTCTAGAAATCTGTGTGTACTGTCATTAATCCATCCTGAGTCCCTGCCTAATTTAATTAGAGAGTCTAACGAGTGTTTGTAAGCTTTTGTTGGGTCCCCTGTCAATCTGGAGTAAGTATTTGTATCGGCTAATTGTTGGAGAATCTCCCTTTCATAGTATGCTCTATCCAGTAAAACTATGGCTCCTCCTTTATCCGCCTGCCTAATGATCACGTTATTGTCTGCTTTCAAAGATTTAAGGGTAAGGCCACACTAAGCGATAGCGCGGCGATTTGACTCGCCGCGACTATTCGCCGCGACTTTTAATCCTCAATCGCTGGCGAAACTTTGGCGCTGGCGTCTATGGGAAATCGCGCAAAATCGCCAGCGTAAAAACACACGCGGCGATCTTTTTTCTATTGTCGCACGAAATCGCCTAGCGAGGCGATTTCGAGCGACAATAGAAAAAAGATCGCCGCGTGTGTTTTTACGCAGCGATTCCCCATAGACGCCAGTGCCAAAGTTTCGCCAGCGATTGAGGATTAAAAGTCGCGGCGAATAGTCGCGGCGAGTCAAATCGCCGCGCTATCGCTTAGTGTGGCCTTACCCTAAGGGCATCTCTTTCGCAATTGGGTAAGTTCGAGTACATATGGCCCTTTTTTTGATGTATAGAGCAGGAATCATTAGCTAGTAAATGGGTAAAGGTGGCAATTGACGGGGCTGTATTGGGAGGTTCAAAGCTACTTTTGGGTTTGAGTCCTTTCACAGGTATCTCCCCTTTATCCTTATCCTTAAAGTAGTCCCTTAGTTTAAGATTCCTCTTGAACCTATGTATGTCTTTATAAACCCCAAATGCATCAGAATGGTTGGTGGGAATGAATTTCAAGCCCCTGTTTAAAAGCCTACTTTCCCCCATTGTTAGAGAGTGTTGTGACAGATTAACTACTATGTTCTCCTCATGCCCCTCCGTGGTGGTTTTTTTGTGACGATTGGTTCCTCCTCTCCTTGTTGCCCTTCTCTTCCTCTGTCTGGGTGAGTGGGAGGGGAAGGATGTGTGCCTAAAAAAGGCTGTGCCGTCTGTATGGAGGTACTGGGATCTGAATCAGTGGAGTCACCTGAACTGTCTATTGTGTTAAATAACCTTGGTTTAAATCGACGACTTTTCCTCCTAATGGTTTGATCAGTGATTCCCAGTAACCATCGGTAAACTTTTTTCTGCTTATAGTCCTCCTTAACCGTTATTAATTTCTTCTCCTTAAATGATATTAATTCCTGTTTATACTTAATATATATAATTATATCAATATTCTTTAGCCAATCTACAGATTTGTCTTGTGATAACTGTAGTAAGTGGTCAGTTTCAAATTCGGAAATGTCAGATTGTGTCTGTTTCAATTCTTTTCCTACAAATTCGATCACCAATAAAAGCAAATCGGACGAACACTTGTTCAAAATCCTGCACCACTTACTACAGAAATCAGAGTTGGACCGACCTAAAGTGGGAATGTTTCTAATGCGAAAACCCCTGGGAATCAGCTTCTGTCTGTGATAATTTGACAAATATGACCCATGTAAATGTAGATCAACTTCCCTTTTTTTTAAACTCAAAATGTGATGATATAAGTCCCGAGGGGTCCTACCAGTGTCAGAAGAAGTAGGTAAGTCAGCGAATAGGATTCTTTCAGCATCCTCTGTTGAAAAAGTGTACTCCCCTGTAGTATCAACTTCGGTTTGCGTCAAGGCTGCATCCATTTCCAGTTAATACTTAAATACAAACGTATGGTGTATTGTTGTGGAGTAATCCTCATGCTCAATTCATTAAATCTTGGAAAACAGAATGTCCCAGTAATAAAGAGATTCCGGGTGCTCCCAGTAAGAGTCAACCCCTAGCCAGGGGGACTCGCTTATATCCACAATCCCAATCTGGAGCACTCCCAAGTAATGGTCACTGCCTGGGTGCTGGTTAAATTATGAATAATCAAATCGGCGAATAAACCGCACTGCCAGGACTTCCATAAAGTGTGAAAAACAAAGAAATTTTTTATTTCAACGTTTCGGCTCCCAACTTAAGCCGTCTTCAGGAGGTGAAAAGATTACACACAACACACATATTTAAAGACTAAAAAGGCGCCAACCATGAGGTAATGACGTCATCACACCACAGTGTTTCCATTGGTGAACGTGCATACAACGTGTAAAACCCTATAATGACTGGGATGTAAGAAAACAAGGTATAAAATACATAGTCAAGTCCCATCTGGAACTTTATATGGAGCATAATTATAGTGTACATATAGAGTGACAACGAATGAAACGGATCGGCGCTCACGCACGCTGCGAACCTCGGTGATCTGGGATTAACCCGCTCTGAACATGGACTGATGGGCTTCGGATTTAGTGTACACACTATGGCAGTACAGAGCTTTCGGTTGCAAATTATCAGAGGTATGTGCACTACAGATACGGCGATAGGGCAAATGTAAGCGCGGTGACTAATTTCCTTGGGGTATGAGAACAATAGCACATCTAGTATGTGCTATGGTAAGTTTTCTTTAATTCACACTGATACACCGGATATGAGCACGATAGTTCATTCGTTGTCACTCTATATATACACTATAATTATGCTCCATATAAAGTTCCAGATGGGACTTGACTATGTATTTTATACCTTGTTTTCTTACATCCCAGTCATTATAGGGTTTTACACGTTGTATGCACGTTCACCAATGGAAACACTGTGGTGTGATGACGTCATTATCTCATGGTTGGCGCCTTTTTAGTCTTTAAATATGTGTGTTGTGTGTAATCTTTTCACCTCCTGAAGACGGCTTAAGTTGGGAGCCGAAACGTTGAAATAAAAAATTTCTTTGTTTTTCACACTTTATGGAAGTCCTGGCAGTGCGGTTTATTCGCCGATTTGATTATTCATAATTTAACCAGCACCCAGGCAGTGACCATTACTTGGGAGTGCTCCAGATTGGGATTGTGGATATAAGCGAGTCCCCCTGGCTAGGGGTTGACTCTTACTGGGAGCACCCGGAATCTCTTTATTACTGGGACATTCTGTTTTCCAAGATTTAATGAATTGAGCATGAGGATTACTCCACAACAATACACCATACGTTTGTATTTAAGTATTAACTGGAAATGGATGCAGCCTTGACGCAAACCGAAGTTGATACTACAGGGGAGTACACTTTTTCAACAGAGGATGCTGAAAGAATCCTATTCGCTGACTTACCTACTTCTTCTGACACTGGTAGGACCCCTCGGGACTTATATCATCACATTTTGAGTTTAAAAAAAAGGGAAGTTGATCTACATTTACATGGGTCATATTTGTCAAATTATCACAGACAGAAGCTGATTCCCAGGGGTTTTCGCATTAGAAACATTCCCACTTTGGGTCGGTCCAACTCTGATTTCTGTAGTAAGTGGTGCAGGATTTTGAACAAGTGTTCGTCCGATTTGCTTTTATTGGTGATCGAATTTGTAGGAAAAGAATTGAAACAGACACAATCTGACATTTCCGAATTTGAAACTGACCACTTACTACAGTTATCACAAGACAAATCTGTAGATTGGCTAAAGAATATTGATAATAATTTACAAAAGTATAAACAGGAATTAATATCATTTAAGGAGAAGAAATTAATAACGGTTAAGGAGGACTATAAGCAGAAAAAAGTTTACCGATGGTTACTGGGAATCACTGATCAAACCATTAGGAGGAAAAGTCGTCGATTTAAACCAAGGTTATTTAACACAATAGACAGTTCAGGTGACTCCACTGATTCAGATCCCAGTACCTCCATACAGACGGCACAGCCTTTTTTAGGCACACATCCTTCCCCTCCCACTCACCCAGACAGAGGAAGAGAAGGGCAACAAGGAGAGGAGGAACCAATCGTCACAAAAAAACCACCACGGAGGGGCATGAGGAGAACATAGTAGTTAATCTGTCACAACACTCTCTAACGATGGGGGAAAGTAGGCTTTTAAACAGGGGCTTGAAATTCATTCCCACCAACCATTCTTATGCATTTGGGGTTTATAAAGACATACATAGGTTCAAGAGGAATCTTAAACTAAGGGACTACTTTAAGGATAAGGATAAAGGGGAGATACCTGTGAAAGGACTCAAACCCAAAAGTAGCTTTGAACCTCCCAATACAGCCCCGTCAATTGCCACCTTTACCCATTTACTAGCTAATGATTCCTGCTCTATACATCAAAAAAAGGGCCATATGTACTCGAACTTACCCAATTGCGAAAGAGATGCCCTTAAATCTTTGAAAGCAGACAATAACCTGATCATTAGGCAGGCGGATAAAGGAGGAGCCATAGTTTTACTGGATAGAGCAGTGATCCCCAACCAGTAGCTCGTGAGCAACATGTTGCTCTCCAAACCATTGGATGTTGCTCCCAGTGGTCTCAAAGCAGGTGCTTAATTTTGAATTCATGGCTTGGAGGCAAGTTTTGGTTGTATAAAAACCATGTGTACAGCCAAACAGAGCCTTAATGTAGGTTGACAATCCACATAGGGGCTACTATATGGCCAATCACAGCCCTTATTTGGCACCCCAGGAACATTTTTCATGCTAGTGTTGCTCCCCAACTCCTTTGACTTCTGAATGTTGCTCATGGGTTCTAAAGGTTGGGGATCCCTGGGATAGAGCATACTATGAAAGGGAGATTCTCCAACAATTAGCCGATACAAATACTTACTCCAGATTGACAGGGGACCCAACAAAAGCTTACAAACACTCGTTAGACTCTCTAATCAAATTAGGCAGGGACTCAGGATGGATTAATGACAGTACACACAGATTTCTAGAGACTGATTTTCCCAAGATACCTTTTATATACACCCTTCCCAAGATCCACAAGTCATTAACGGCACCCCCGGGGCGTCCCATTATCTCAGCCATGGACTCTTTATTCCAACCAGTGGCCAAATACTTAGACCAATATTTACAACCTGCAGTGCAAGCTATGGAGTCCTACATTAAGGATACTACACATCTATTAACACTCTTGAAGGATTTGATTCTACCAGAAAATAGTCTACTGGTTACAATGGACGTGTCGAGTTTGTACACAGTAATTCCACACACTGGGGGTATTGGGGCATGTAGGGGTGCGTTAACCAGAAGACACACAGGGACACCTCCCACTGAATTTTTGATGTCCTTATTGGATCTCATTCTGTCCCATAATTATTTTACGTTCAAAGGGGCCTTCTTCTTACAAACCTCTGGGACCGCGATGGGCTCTAACGTCGCCCCATCATTCGCCAATTTATATATGGAACAATATGAGACCCAATATCTGTTACCTATGGGTGGGCAGTATATCCACTTCTACAAACGCTATATAGACGATCTACTGTTGATTTGGCAAGGATCAGAAGATGAACTCCTAATTTTCCATTCCTCTCTAAATAAGTTGGATTTACCCATTAAACTCAGTTTGGAATTTGATAAGCAGCAAATTCACTTTCTTGACATAAACATCTTTAGAAAGGGGGACAGACTAGGTACTTCTCTTTATAAGAAACCGACTGATCGCAATAGTCTGGTACATGCAGACTCACACCATCCACCACACATGTCTCGAGGGGTCCTGTTTTCCCAGTTTTTGCGGACCATTCGTAACAACTCTGACAGGGGCACTGCGGAACTACAACTCTCAACACTGAGGTCACAATTTGCCTCTAGGGGTTATTCCAGCACGTTGATCGATGAACAGTTACAACGAGCTAAATCGTATACACAAGAGGAGTTGTTGTCTAAAGATGAAAACCATCCCAGAGAAAATCCTGGCCTAATTTTTGTGACAGAGTGGACGGATAAGAGTGCACACATTAAGAAATCCTTAAGAAACAGATGGGAAATCCTAAAATCTGATGGCAGTTTGCCGTTTTTTGGGAAAAAGACTCCACTGGTCGCATATAGAAGGGGTCCCAATCTGAGTGACTTACTTGTAAAAAAAGACCTAACGGATCCCCCCAAAATGGGTTCCACCTGGTTAGACAAACCACTGAAAAAAGGGTGTTTTAGATGTGCGGGTTGTCTTACTTGTAATGGGATGTCACAGGGCTCCCAATTCACGCACCCTAGGACTGGCCACAAATTTAATATCTCATATAGAGTGACCTGCACCACAGACCATGTGGTCTACATGGCGTGGTGTCCGTGTGGACTACATTATATAGGAAAAGCCTCAACCACTTACCGTGAGAGAATGAACAATCATAGGAGTGCAATCAGAATTGCCCTCAACTTGGGGAAGGCGGATCAACCAATATCGAAACATTGGGTGCAGTACAAACACACCTTACCACAATTCAGACATATGATAATAGATCATATACCGGCCCCCAGAAGAGGGGGCAACAGGGACTTACTACTTGTGCAAAGAGAATCTATGTGGATCTACAAATTGAACACTCTTGTTCCCCATGGACTTAATGAAACTTTGCCTATGTCTCCTTTTTATTAATGACTCCTTTCTACCCATAGATTTCTACAGATTCACAGTTGACATGAAGTACGACTGTAGTACACTTTGATCGAACTTGATAACACTTAACTGAGTTGCACAGCCTTCAATGGATAATGTTGATAATGTACTTTGTTAATAGATATTGTGATCGGCCAAAAAATGGATTTCCACCCCTAGAGTTGATACATGTTTTTAAAAAATCTTATACTGTTGCTATTCAGCCTAGAGTGGATACATGTTAAAGTGACTCACACTGTGGCTATTCAGCTAACAAGCGTACAAGGCTGACAAGTCAAGTTTATTCAAAGATATATGATTGATTGAATTTCCCTGGTGATCAAATAACTTATGAACTGTTTTTCAGGTGTCTTTCTCTCTATACCCCAGAGGAAAAGGAAGGGTGGCGATTGAAGGTCGGCCGTAAGTAGTGGGACATACCTTTGTGCATAAGTTAGCAAATCTTGACTGCCCGACCCATGGAAAGGATGAGCCCGATGTGGTGATATGGTTAATACTCTGTAACATAATAACGCTCCTGTGTCCAAATCTAGCAATATAAACAACATAATTCTCTATTGGAGTTGGACGTCTGCTACGAGACTCCCCTCTGACTGACTGGTCGGCGTGAGCACCGGCGTCCTTTGACTACCGGTGCCGCACGCTGACTGCCTCGGCCAGGAGGAATAGGCCCTTTAAATAAATAAACATTGTTGAATGCTGGAGCGATGCTCAGGGAGGCAGATCCCTGGACACTTAGTGGACAAGTCGATGTGACATATTATCCTGAAATGAGGAAGAAACAGTAGACCATGGTGCCATTGGAAAAGCCAGATGTCAGCCTGAGGGATGTCAGCACGGTGCGCAGATTTGCGTGAACACGGGCGCTCACTGGGAGCCTGGGTCACACGCAGATTGGCGCTCCTGAGAGGGATCGGTGCTTCAGAACCGCTGCAGAAGGACGAATACACAGAGGGCCATAATTGAAACGGATCGGCGCTCACGCACGCTGCGAACCTCGGTGATCTGGGATTAACCCGCTCTGAACATGGACTGATGGGCTTCGGATTTAGTGTACACACTATGGCAGTACAGAGCTTTCGGTTGCAAATTATCAGAGGTATGTGCACTACAGATACGGCGATAGGGCAAATGTAAGCGCGGTGACTAATTTCCTTGGGGTATGAGAACAATAGCACATCTAGTATGTGCTATGGTAAGTTTTCTTTAATTCACACTGATACACCGGATATGAGCACGATAGTTCATTCGTTGTCACTCTATATATACACTATAATTATGCTCCATATAAAGTTCCAGATGGGACTTGACTATGTATTTTATACCTTGTTTTCTTACATCCCAGTCATTATAGGGTTTTACACGTTGTATGCACGTTCACCAATGGAAACACTGTGGTGTGATGACGTCATTACCTCATGGTTGGCGCCTTTTTAGTCTTTAAATATGTGTGTTGTGTGTAATCTTTTCACCTCCTGAAGACGGCTTAAGTTGGGAGCCGAAACGTTGAAATAAAAAATTTCTTTGTTTTTCACACTTTATGGAAGTCCTGGCAGTGCGGTTTATTCGCTGATTTGATTATTCATAATTTAACCAGCACCCAGGCAGTGACCATTACTTGGGAGTGCTCCAGATTGGGATTGTGTATATATATATATATATATATATATATATATATATATATATATATATATATATATATATATATATATATATATATATATATATATATATATATATATATATATATATATATATAAACGGCCAACATATACTTATTTCCAGGGTCAGACTGGTCCGCTGGGGAAAAAACCCAGTGGGCCGCCGGACCCTGCCAGCCCAGACCCGCTCCCTGAACTAATCTTCCTGCAGCGACTTCCCTTTTTCGGGCAGGTCGTGGCAAATACAAAGAGCATGAGCTGGGAACCTGGCAGGGGCCCATGACAGGGGCCGTGCAACAGCAGCCCCAGTCCAACTCTGCTGCTTTCACTAACACGGGGGTGTCCAAAAGGTAGATCGGGATCTACCAATAGACCTTTAGTTGGTGATGGCAGATCTCAAGACACTGTCAACAAACAGATTGACTAAATTACCCTTCTGTTTTGTTCTTTTCATTCAGATATTTATTCTAAGGTTACATAAGAATTTTTTTATAAATTTAGTAATATAAATTCTCTTATAAATCAATATAATATTTAAGTAATACTCCATGCAACGGTATTCTAACAGTGATATTACGGATGTAGATCATAATTTAGTAAAACATTAGTAAAGTACGGGCACTCGTGCACTAACACATATACAAATAACATGAAATGCAAATATGTATAATTATTTATTAGAAAGTTGTTTAGAGTTGGTTTGGTGGAAATCCCCTTAATTAGCAAATTTGGCTGGTATAATTTGCATTGTAGTGTTTCGTTCTCATCTCTTTTAAGCCTTGAATTACACTATTACACAAGAGAAATGTTTCTGTAGATGTCCCTCTTAGCAAGCAGAAACGAAATGACTGTTGATTCATTTAATTATGAAAATATTTATAGAAGCATATACAATTTTATTTCCGGATAATTTTCCTCAGCTGTATATTTGTTCTTCCTGGTATATATGTCTTAATAAAGTTTGCATTCCAGGATTATCTATACAGTGATTCAAAATGAAGCCATTACTTGTCATACTGTGTCAAATAATAAATAATAATAATGCATAGTATAGAAAATGTTATCCCTTCTTCCATTAACTCTTTTACTCAGGCCCCAAATTACTTATTTTAATGGGAGAGAGACATTAAAAATAGCTTTATATGTATGAAAATATTACAGACATGTAAGGCAAGCAGCTGTATACCAATTTCCATGTGACCTGACAGTGTGCAACTGCATACACAAGTAGTAAATGGACAAAATTGCAGTGACTTAATAGCTGAGCCTGGGGGACAAATTATTGGATAACATGTTACACCTCCTGTATTTTCCTGCCAGCCAAAGTTCTCCCAAACAAAATGAGAGGTTCCTCAGTCAACAGGATTTTAAATTCTGGGTGACCTAGGATTGCAATCTGGTGGCCCCTCCCATGAATAAATGGTAGAAAGCCATCTAAATAGTCTGCACTTAAGCTAGCTTCAGAAGTATCTTTTACTGACTTAAAGGAACAGTTCAGTGTGAAAATAAAAACTGTGTAAATAGATAGGCTGTACAAAATAAAAAAATGTTTCTAATATAGTTAGACAAAAATGTAATGTATAAGGACATAATAGCCAGAACATTACTTCCTGCTTTTCAGATCTATAACTCTGATCTAGTTGGCGACTTGAAGGGGGGCCACATGGTACATATCTTTTTTGATCCTCAGGATGCAGCTCAGATTCAAAAGCAACAGATATGACCCATGTGGCCCCCCTCAAGTCTCTGATTGGTTACTGTCAGGTAACCAAAGTAACCAGTCAGTGTAAACCAAGAGAGCTGAAAAGCAGGAAGTAGTGTTCTGGTTACTATGTTACACTCCAGCATTTATACATTACATTTTTGCCTAACTAACTATATTAGAAATGTTTTTTATTTTGCACAGCCTATCTACTTACCCAGTTTTTATTTTTAAGCATCCTTGTTGTTATGTACTGCAGGCATTCATGGGGATTAGGGATGTCGCGGACTGTTCGCCGGCGAACTTGTTCGCGCGAACATCGGCTGTTCGCGCTCGCCGAATGTTCGCGAACGTCGCGCGACGTTCGCCATTTTGGGGTCGCCTTACCTGGCGCTTTTTTTTGACCTCTCACCCCAGACCAGCAGATACATGGCAGCCAATCAGGAAGCTCTCCCTCCTGGACCACCCCCACACCCCCTGGACCACTCCCCTTCCATATATAAACTGAAGCCCTGCAGAGTTTTTTCATTCTGCCTGTGTGTGCTTGCAAGAGCTAGTGTAGGGAGAGAGCTGTTACTGATTTCACTGATTTCTTTGAGGGACAGTTGATAGTAAGTTTGCTGGCTAGTAATCTACTTGATACTGCTCTGTATTGGAGGGATAGAAGTCTGCAGGGATTTGAGGGACATTTTAGGGTAGCTTTGCTGGCTAGTAATCTACCTTCTACTGCAGTGCTCTGTATGTAGCTGCCTGCTGTGGGCACTGATCTCTTCTGATCTCATCTGCTGACTGCTGTAATAACCCAATAGTCCTTGTAAGGACTGCTTTTATTTTCTTTTTTGTTTTTTTACTTTGCTAGTTGCTACTATAAGCCCAGTGCTATTAGTCTAGCAGTGTTGGGGAGTGGGACTGGTGTGCTACTGTGCTGCTCCTAGTAGTTCAGCAGCACCAACCCGAGAAAAATATTTTTTTTAATATACATATATTTTTTTTTTCTTTTACTTATCTTACTGTTCTTTAACGTGTACAGTGCTGTTGCTGTTCTTCATAGTAGTGCACCAATAGTAGTGCACTTGCAGGCATTATTTGCTCAGTGTGTTCTTCATTTTCAAACAACAACCATCTAGCTGTGTGAGCTTGTTCACATTCTGTCTAAATATCAATAATAATACCGTCTCTAGAAACACCACCCGAGTGACGTTTTTCAGGCAGCAATAATATATTCCGTATCCACTGCTGTAGTAG
The DNA here is from genome assembly GCF_017654675.1 of Xenopus laevis. Taxonomy (NCBI): domain Eukaryota; kingdom Metazoa; phylum Chordata; class Amphibia; order Anura; family Pipidae; genus Xenopus; species Xenopus laevis. The sequence continues at coordinate 66,875,706 of NC_054373.1, forward strand.
TGTATACGTTAACCTTGTAGGCATTATTTGCTCAGTGTGTTCTTCATTTTCAAACAACAACCATCTAGCTGTGTGAGCTTGTTCACATTCTGTCTAAATATCAATAATAATACCGTCTCTAGAAACACCACCCGAGTGACGTTTTTCAGGCAGCAATAATATATTCCGTATCCACTGCTGTAGTAGTGTATACGTTAACCTTGTAGGCATTATTTGCTCAGTGTGTTCTTCATTTTCAAACAACAACCATCTAGCTGTGTGAGCTTGTTCACATTCTGTCTAAATATCAATAATAATACCGTCTCTAGAAACACCACCCGAGTGACGTTTTTCAGGCAGCAATCATATATATCGTATCCACTGCTGTAGTAGTGTATACGTTAACCTTGTAGGCATTATTTGCTCAGTGTGTTCTTCATTTTCAAACAACAACCATCTAGCTGTGTGAGCTTGTTCACATTCTGTCTAAATATCAATAATAATACCGTCTCTAGAAACACCACCCGAGTGACGTTTTTCAGGCAGCAATCATATATTCCGTATCCACTGCTGTAGTAGTGTATACGTTAACCTTGTAGGCATTAATTGCTCAGTGTGTTCTTCATTTTCAAACAACAACCATCTAGCTGTGTGAGCTTGTTCACATTCTGTCTAAATATCAATAATAATACCGTCTCTAGAAACACCACCCGAGTGACGTTTTTCAGGCAGCAATAATATATTCCGTATCCACTGCTGTAGTAGTGTATACGTTAACCTTGTAGGCATTATTTGCTCAGTGTGTTCTTCATTTTCAAACAACAACCATCTAGCTGTGTGAGCTTGTTCACATTCTGTCTAAATATCAATAATAATACCGTCTCTAGAAACACCACCCGAGTGACGTTTTTCAGGCAGCAATAATATATTCCGTATCCACTGCTGTAGTAGTGTATACGTTGACCTTGTAGGCCTTGTTTGCCCAGTGTGTTCTTCTTCTTCATTTTCAAACAACAACCATCTAGCTGTGTGAGCTTGTTCACATTCTGTCTAAATATCAATAATAATACCGTCTCTAGAAACACCACCCGAGTGACGTTTTTCAGGCAGCAATAATATATTCCGTATCCACTGCTGTAGTAGTGTATACGTTAACCTTGTAGGCCTTGTTTGCCCAGTGTGTTCTTCTTCTTCATTTTCAAACAACAACCATCTAGCTGTGTGAGCTTGTTCACATTCTGTCTAAATATCAATAATAATACCGTCTCTAGAAACACCACCCGAGTGACGTTTTTCAGGCAGCAATAATATATTCCGTATCCACTGCTGTAGTAGTGTATACGTTGACCTTGTAGGCCTTGTTTGCCCAGTGTGTTCTTCTTCTTCATTTTCAAACAACTCCCATCTAGCTGTGTGAGCTTGTTCACATTCTGTCTAAATATCAATAATAATACCGTCTCTAGAAACACCACCTGAGTTGTTGTTGTTGTTGTTTTAAAAATAATGCCAGGCAAAGGCAGGCCGCCACGCAGAGGCACAAGGGGCCGTGCTGCTATGCTATCCTGTGGCCCTAGGAAATTGCCCAGTTTTAAAAAGGCAATGACCCTGAACTCCCAAAATGCTGAAGAGGTAGTTGACTGGCTTATACAGCACACCCCATCCTCTACCGTTTCTAACTTTACCACAACATCCTCATCCTCCACTGCTATGGGCACCCCACGTAACACTTCCTCCACCACCGGCGCCCCTTCTTCACTGGAGTCAGAGGAGTTATTTTCACATGAGTTTCTTGAACTGAGTGATGCGCAACCATTATTGGCAGAAGAAGATGAAGGAGATGAGGACGTTACACCAGATTTAATTCTGGCAGAGAACACAACAGAGATGGACATAATGAGTGATGACGAGGAGGTCCCCGCTGCTGCTTCCTTCTGTGAGCTGTTAGAAGAAATTGATGCATCTGAGGAGAATGAGGATGAGGAGATTGATGTTTTATGGGTGCCCAGTAGAAGAGAGGAAGAGGAGGATAGTTCAGATGGAGAGACGGAGAGTCAGAGAGGCAGGAGGAGAATAAGACTTAGAAGAAGCAGGGAGGACAGCTCGCAGGGAACAGTAGGGCAACAACATGTATCGGCACCTGTGGTCAGCCGGCCAACGCACCCGCCATTGCCGCCAACGCCACCGACTTCTACTGTTACCGCCAGATTGCCAGCCTCAAAAAGGTCAGCAGTGTGGGATTTTTTTAATGTGTGTGCCTCTGACAAAAGCGTTGTCATTTGCAATGAGTGCAGTCAGAAACTGAGTCTTGGGAAGCCCAACAGCCACATAGGTACAACTTCTATGCGAAGGCACATGAACGGCAAGCACAAAGCACTTTGGGAGCAACACCTCAAAGGCAACAGGCAAACTAAAAGCCACCCTCCTTCTGGTCCAGCATCTTACTGCTCTACCTCTGCTGTCCTTTACCCGTCTGAACCACCCTCCACTCCGCCTTCCACCTTGACCACCAGTTCCCATTCCCAGTCATCTGCCCCCAGCCAAGTTTCTGTGAGGGCCATGTTTGAGCGTAAGAAGCCAATGTCTGCTAGTCACCCCCTTGCCCGGCGTCTGACAGCTGGCTTGTCCGCACTCTTAGCCCGCCAGCTTTTACCATACCAGCTGGTGGACTCTGAGGCCTTCCGCAAATTTGTAGCAATTGGGACACCGCAGTGGAAGGTACCCAGCCGCAATTTTTTTTCAAAAAAGGGAATACCACACCTGTACCACCATGTGCAGAGCCAAGTCACCGCATCTCTGTCACTTAGTGTTGGGCCAAAGGTCCATATGACTACTGACGCATGGTCCTCCAAGCATGGTCAGGGCAGGTATGTCACCTACACTGCCCACTGGGTGAACTTGGTAATGGCTGGGAAGCAGGGAATGTGTAGCTCAACAACGACAGTGGAGTTGGTGTCACCGCCACGGATTGCACGCGGTTCTGCCACCACCTCTACTCCTCCTTCGCTCTCTACCTCGTCTTCTTCCTCTTCTTCGTCCTCTGCTGCTGGGTCCTCCTCCTCCACACCTGTGCACCCCCAGCTCCCCCTAGGCTATTCGACGTGCCAGGTACGCCGTTGTCATGCTGTCTTGGGGATGACGTGCCTGGAAAGCAAAAACCATACCGGATCTGTACTCCTGTCATCTCTGCAGTCACAGGCCGATCGGTGGCTGACCCCACACCAACTGAAGATCGGAAAAGTGGTGTGTGACAATGGAAGCAATCTGTTGGCAGCACTGAGACTGGGCAATTTAACACATGTGCCCTGCATGGCACATGTTCTGAATTTAATAGTACAACGTTTTGTCTCAAAGTACCCAGGATTCCAGGGCGTTCTCAGGCAGTCCAGGAAGGTGTCGGCCCATTTCAGACGGTCCTACACAGCCATGGCACGCCTTGCTGACATTCAGCAGCAGTACAAAATGCCAGTCAGGCGTTTGATTTGCGACAGCCAGACTCGCTGGAATTCAACGCTCCTCATGTTGGAACGTCTGCTGCAACAACAAAGAGCCGTCAACGAATACCTGTTTGAACTGGGTGGTAGGACTGGATCTGCAGAGCTGGGGATTTTTTTACCCCGTTACTGGGTGCTTATGCGCGATGCCTGCAGGCTCATGCGCCCTTTTGAAGAGGTTACAAATATGGTCAGTCGCACCGAAGGCACCATCAGCGACCTAATACCCTTCGCTTTCTTCCTGGAGCGTGCCGTGCGACGAGTGACAGATGAGGCTGTAGACCAGCGTGACGAGGAGCAGGAAGCGCACGATTTCTGGTCGGAATCACCAGAACGAACCCAGGCACCTGCTGCAACGCAGGGAGAGGTGTCAGAAGTGGAGTCAGAGGAGGAAGGTGGCTTTGTGGAGGAGGAGGACCAACAGGAGCAGGCTTCCCAGGGGGCTAGTGGTGACCTTTTGGGGACCCCTGGTCTTGTACGTGGCTGGGGGGAGGAGACCGTGGATGATGCAGTCCTTGATAACGAGGAAGCGGAGATGGATACCTCTGCATCCAACCTTGTGAGAATGGGGTCTTTCATGCTGTCATGCCTGTTGAAGGACCCCCGTATCAAGAGGCTTAAGGAGAAGGACCTGTACTGGGTCGCGACTCTACTAGACCCTCGGTACAAGCATAAAGTGGCAGAAATGTTACCAACATACCACAAGTCTGAAAGGATGCTGCATTTAGAAACCAGCCTGCAAAACATGTTGTACAATGCTTTTAAGGGTGATGTCACTTCAGGAACTCATCAACATTCCAGGGGCAGAGGTGCCAGTAATCCTGCCACGAGCGCACCTGCAAGGACAAAGCACTTTGGCCACTCTGTAACGTCAGACATGCAAATGTTTTTCAGTCCAAGGCAGCGGCAGAACCGTTCGGGATCCACCCTCAAAGAACGCCTCGACCGGCAGGTAGCGGACTACCTGGCATTAACTGCAGATATCGACACTCTGAGGAGCGATGAACCCCTGGACTACTGGGTGCGCAGGCTTGATCTGTGGCCAGAGCTGTCACAATTTGCCATGAACCTCTTGTCTTGCCCCGCCTCAAGTGTCCTCTCAGAAAGGACCTTCAGTGCAGCAGGAGGGATTGTAACTGAGAAGAGAATTCGCCTAGGTCACAAAAGTGTGGATTACCTGACCTTTATTAAAATGAATGAGGGGTGGATCTCGGAGGGTTACTGCACGCCGGAAGACTTGTGCTGAGTTTCTGATTCTGACTCCCCATGCAGCTGTCCTTCTCTGCACGCCTCATGACTCCACATACAGCTGTCCTTTAGCGTCCTCCTCCCTCCACCACCGTTACAAACTAGGGTGCAAACCCTACTGGTTTAATTTGAATCCAGGTAAATCCTGAGTTTTTCTGGCCTCTGTGCTTCAGTGGCTGTGACAAAAAAATTGAATATTTTCAGCATTTATATGGCATATTTTTTATGGCCTCTGTGCTTCAGTGGCTGCGACCAAAAAAACCAGAATATTTTCTGCATTTATATGGCATATTTTTTCTGGCCTCTGTGCTTCAGTGGCTGTGACAAAAAAATGAATATTTTCAGCATTTATATGGCATATTTTTTCTGGCCTCTGTGCTTCAGTGGCTGTGACAAAAAAATGAATATTTTCAGCATTTATATGGCATATTTTTTCTGGCCTCTGTGCTTCAGTGGCTGCGACAAAAAAAACAGAATATTTTCAGCATTTATATGGCATATTTTTTATGGCCTCTGTGCTTCAGTGGCTGCGACCAAAAAAATTGAATATTTTCAGCATTTATATGGCATATTTTTTCTGGCCTCTGTGCTTCAGTGTCTGCGACAAAAAAAATTTATATTGTTAGCATTTATATGGCATATTTTTCCTGGCCTCTGTGCTGCAGTGGCTGCGACCAAAAAAATTAATATTGTTTGCATTTATATGGCATATTTTTTCTGGCCTCTGTGCTGCAGTGGCTGCAACAAAAAAAAATTAATATTGTTTGCATTTATATGGCATATTTTTTCTGGCCTCTGTGCTGCAGTGGCTGCGACAAAAAAAAATTAATATTTTCAGCATTTATATGGCATATTGTTTCTGGACTTCTGGTTCAGTGGCTGCGACAAAAAAAACATAATTTTTCAGGAAAGTACACATGCCTAATTTTTCAGGGTTCTGCAACAGTGGCAAAATCGCATCTTTTATGGTCACCGCAGGTGATCAATAAAGTAGACCAAAACTGGGCCCACACTGCAGAATCAGTGTTTTTTGGTTCACTTCACTGTACATTGAATTACCTCTGCCTGACAGTGCACGTGCGCACAAGCACGGTGACTGCTAAACACACCACTACAGAAATATTGCCACCAACAGGACGAACATCCTGGAGGTGACAAGCAACTAGTAATTAAAAACTATTATTTGCTCACTTGACGGTATCATTCATTAAAGCTCTTTGCGTCTTTTTGCGTTGCAGTAAGCACCGCGTTTCGTCTTTGCGTGTGAACAGGCTGTAACCTTTACACGACTTGATTGGCATGTAGACGCCGGACGTTTTAAAGCATTTTATTACACAGGTTTAGAAATGTAGTGTGATTTCTGCCCTTTACAGCACAAAACGCAGCGCTGTGTCAACAATGGATTTTTTAGAAACATTTTTGCCCTTGATCCCCCTCTGGCATGGCACTGTCCAGGTCGTTGCACCCTTTAAACAACTTTAAAATCATTTTTCTGGCCAGAAATGTCTTTTCTAGCTTTTAAAATTCGCCTTCCCATTGAAGTCTATGGGGTTCGCGACGTTCGCGAACCGTTCGCATTTTTGACGCAAGTTCGCGAATATGTTCGCGAACTTTTTTTCCGACGTTCGCTACATCCCTAATGGGGATAGAAGCCTGCATGGGCATAGCAACAAAGATGGCAAACCAAATAGATGCTGGGCTGCACAAAATTATACGAGGTCTAGTGGGACTACCTTGTGTTTTTTTTAACACAAATAAAGTGTTCAGTAAAGCAATAAATAATACTCTTCAGGGATGACTTATAAAAAGAATGCTGACATACTACCATACAGACTAGACAGACCACCAAACATACTGTACAGCCAATAAATAGATTATGTATGAGTTCCAGCTAGATACAGTTATCATTTTGTTAAAAATTGTTAAAATCAGCTATAAAACATCACTCATGAATGCTACAGATTTCTTTGCACCAAGTTTAACAGCTTCCATGTTTACCATGAGAGATGTGGAAAATTTGTGTTGCCATACCTGGTTATAGTTATACAAGCAGAACGGCTTATTTCATAGTTATGGCAAGCTGAAAGTTTTTCGGTGCTCATTTCAGTCAGCTCCATATTCTGCTATAAATCGAAAGGGTTTTTTTGCATCATTGCAAAAGACAACGCTAATAAATAGTTTATATGAATTATGATTTAAATTGTATCAATAAAGTAAGTGTTATCTTAAATAAATGTCTTACCAAATGTAACTATGACCAATTAATATATTTTTTATTACTTAACACTTAATTTACTAACTAAGTAATTAATGTTTGCTTGTCATGAATAAACTGACTTCCTCTAATCCATTATACAGTTGTGTGAATTTATCTGCCCTAATATCCCATAAAATTGCAAAGGTACCACGCCAAGGTAAGCCCCACATGGTGGTCCCAACTATTATTTACCTCTGGTCATATTTTTTATAGGCTGGCACTACCCTGTATGGTACAATTTCAAGGGATAAGTGTCTCCTGACCAAGGCATTAGTCTCAGTCACAGGTTTGATACTTTCTCACCGTTATCTTTTTTAAGGAGAGAGACTGCCAAGACCAACGCCTTAGTTCCACAGGCTTAATCCACCCCAGCTAGGAAAGAGATCACCCAGACCACATGCTACAACCACATGGACATTTGGACATTTTTCCTGCAGAACTAAAGTACAGAAAAACACATTTTCATTATAGCTAATTTGGCCAGATTAGTCACACTTCTATTCTAAGTATATTTTACTTAGCCTTGGATTGCATCCACAATCCCCTTTTTGTTGCTTGAAACTGCCATCAATTTTGCATGGCTAATTAGTAAATCTGGGGCCAGACTTAAGTAAACCTAGCTTATGTAGTATTCATGTGTCAGTATTAGGCAAAACATAGCCAGAATTAAAGTAAGCCCAAAATTAAATTAAAGAAATGAAAGATCCCTTCTTAGTAAGCCGAACTTTAGCGGTCAATTCTGGTGCAGTTACTATCGCACTTAAGTAAATGGACCCCATGTTGAGATGCTGATGTTCCAGAAAGAACAAAAATATTTAGCCAAAGAGCAGTACTTGAGACTTACCAAAACCAAAACAAACAAAAATGAGGGGGGGGGGGGGAGAGAGAATGTCTGTAAACTGGCAACTATAATCTGCCATAAAAAATAAGAGGCATAAAAAATCTCTTTCAAAACACCCAAATACAATTTTCCTTTGTTTTTATTTCTGCCAACAGAGAAACCTGGTAGGTTTCATGCAGCCTCACATTAACTATAATGGAAATCTGTCTGGTACTACTGGTACAGACAAAATTCACATTGTAAAGGAGCATTTCATACATGACCTGACCCACTCTAATATTTAAGTCATAAATTCTGCATGGTTTTTAATGACTAGATATATGTATGCAAAATATGTAGTGTATTGCTGATAGAAAGATTAGTAATACAATATAGAAGTAAATAAGCCTAAAAAATTGTAAAAGAAGACCAGTTTCTAAATGGATCAGAATACCAATGGCTTTACCTTACAAAAGGCTGATTTGTACCTTACCATTGTCTTTTTAAACATAATTTTAACAGGTTTTTACTGACAAAAGCAGTACTGTATGAATGTTGTCCATATTAAAACATATTGCACACTAATCATTCAGGACCTTATGTCTTACATGTTCTGTGGCATCACACTACTTCCTCAAAAATGAAAAAAAAAATGTATGATCAATTTAAAAATGGTTCAGAATATCAATGGCTAATCCCTACAAAATGTTAATTTTACGATTAACATTGTCTTTCTAAACATGATTTTAACAGGTTTTACTGATGTAAAAAATGTCACACTGGCATACAGAATGCATTATGATCTTCATTAGCATCCTGGAGATAGATTCCACAGCTGAGAACTATGCACATTAGTGCCCTAAGGATGACGTTGATAAACAAGGGTTAAACTATAAGTTTACATACATACATTCTTCTCCCTTTCAAAGGTGAGATTAAGTTGCTGCAGAGACAGTTCTACATGAAGTAAAGAAATTGTACATTGTATCTCAAATAAGATCCACAGCTGAAGGGACCCTCTAGCGTTGAACAGTTTAACAGCAATCAAAAGTCTTGCAGTGCTAACAGTGGCAGTGACCAAGGGGTCTGCTGAACGAAAATTCCTTGAACACTGTGTGCGGCAACCGCCACAAGTAATTTAAAGGCAGAGCGGTGGGGCGGATCGGAGGACAGGACAGGATGTGCGAGCGCTGAAGCGGATGCGTGTATGCGCATGCAGGTACGTGCGTGCGTGCAGCTAAGCCGGGGCCCCTGAAGATTTTTTTGCAGGGGGGCCCGGTTAGCTGTAGTTACGCCGCTGAGTGCTAAAGTCTTATTTATAAGAACAGGCCAAACAAGTTTCCTACACAACAAAATTACATTTGTAGAAATGTTAAAGATTGGTATCCTGCTTTGTTCCCAGCTGCACTGAGAAAGACAACAGTAATCATTCAAGGCATGTGGGAAATACCATACTACTTGGCACAACTAGGTCATATGAGATGTGGCCTGCCAATGATGTTTGTTATGTTACCAGTGAAGTTTACATCAAGGGGCTCTACAGGATAGGAGATGAAGTCTTGCTGAAATACTATGTTAACTTCTTGAAATAGCTTAGTATTTTAATCTTTATGCTGAATGTAGGCTAAGCAAGTGAGCAACAGGGATTGACTTTATTCATAATACAGCTTACATAAATGAAAGCATGAGTTGCCATGCAGCATTTAATAAGCCAATGTTTCCAATGTGCCAGTTGAATTCTGGCAGAGTAAGCTTCCAGCTGGAACAGTAATGATGGCAAGATGTACTCTCCTATGTTCATTTTCTGTGGGACACTAGGATTGCTGGATATTTTCACTAGAGTGGTGTTCCTGCTAGTTGTCTAACCCTGTGTATATGGTACATCAGTTATTTGTTCACTTTTGGGGACCAGAGCTGCAGAAAATGCTCAGACAGGGAGAAGTGAGCTGCAGAAGTAAGCTACTTTGAAGAAATCAGACACATTTACTAAAAATGGACATATGTGCACTAGTGGAGTTACCCATATTATCCAAACTGTGCTTAGCTGAATCTCATGTAAGACAATTAAAGCAAATATCTGTCTGCTTGCTTTGGGTTATTGCACTGGTACACATTTGTGCCCAATGCACAAAGCCTTTTGAAAAATAGCTGGGCCCTGTGTTAACCAAAAGGTAATACACTGTATTGGAAAAAACCCTCAGGAGTAGAAAAGGCTATATTTCTTTAGCTGCTTCAGTTAGAGGTACCTGCCAATACAGTTTTATGAGATTTAGAGTTATAAGGTACATAGCACGCCTCTTGTGATTGGGCCATGTGTTCTTTTACTATAGGTAACACAGCTGTATTTTGCTCCTGTATTTGATTAATGTGTTCTACCACCATCTTACAGGGGGTAGCCCCCTGTAGCCTTCTGAGGTGTCTACCATACAGTAACTCAAATGGGGAGAACCAAGCTCAGGATCGTGGTACCTCCCTGATTGAAAACAAGAGTAATGGCAATAAGCAATCACAATTTTCCCATCTTTATCTAACAACCTTTTTCAACATGGCTTTTAGGGTTTTATTAAACCTTTCCACCAAGTCATCATTTTGAGGGTGGCAAACTGAGGTACGCAAGTGTTTTAAGAGGCGGCACAACTCTTTGGTTACTTTGGACATAAATTGGGTACCCTGGGAACCTCTTCATGATATCAGGTATTACCAGGATTACCAATATTACAAGTACCTGCATGTGTTGGTGCCCTCTAGCGGATTTCAAAATCCAAATCCATGGAAACCCTTTCAAATGGTACCTCAATGATTGGAATAGGAATGCATAGACCTCTGTAATGTGGTCTTGGCACTGTTAACTGACAGGGGCAGGAGTTTCAATATTGCTTTACAACTCCAACCACCCAAGGCCAAAAGAACCTCTGAAGGATTGTTTCTGTAGTTGTACTCCCAGGTGTCCCCAAGCACATGTCTGTGTGCCATATGGAATATTGCTGGGGAACCACCAGCTGTAATCTCTTGCATTGTTCACACATATAACACCTCTATTTTTCACAACCGCAAAGCACTGTACTCAGAGCCATACTGAAAGTGCCCACATTGTTCTCCTATTCACAATTTATATAAACTGCTGGAGGGGCACCACAATTGTGTCACTTCACGGTATGAACTGTTCATCTTAGAGAGGTCCTGATAGGTTTCCCTGTCTCCTGCTCTATTCTGGCTTCCCTATGCTCCCTGTGTGTGCCATACTCTGCCTGCCCTATGCTCCCTGTGTGTGCCACACTCTGCCTGCCCTATACTCCTTGTGTGTACCATACTCTGCCTGCCCTATGCTCCCTCTGTGTGCCTCACTCTGTCTGCCCTATGCTCATTGTGTGGGCCATACTCTACCTGCCCTATGCTACCTGTGTGTGTCACACTCTGCCTGCTCTATGCTCATTGTGCGTGGCATCCTCTGCCTGCCCTATGCTCCCTGTGTGTGCCATACTCTGCCTGTCCTATGCTCATTGTGTGTGATACTCTGCCTGCCCTATGCTACCTGTGTGTGCCATACTCTGCCTGCCCTATGCTCCCTGTGTGTGCCATACTCTGCCTGCCCTATACTCCCTATGTGTGCCACACTCTGCCTGCCCTATGCCACCTGTGTGTGCCACATTCAGCCTGCCCTATGCTCTTTGTGTGTACCATACTCTGCCTGCCCTATGCTCCCTCTGTGTGCCTCACTCTGCCTGCCCTATGGTCATTGTGTGTGCCATACTCTGCCTGCCCTATGCTACCTGTGTGTGTCACACTCTGCCTGCCCTATGCCACCTGTGTGTGCCACATTCAGCCTGCCCTATGCTCTTTGTGTGTACCATACTCTGCATGCCCTATGCTCCCTCTGTGTGCCTCACTCTGCCTGCCCTATGGTCATTGTGTGCCATACTCTGGCTGCCCTATGCTACCTGTGTGTATCACACTCTGCCTGCCCTATGCACGGCCAGAACTAAGGGTAGGCAGTAGAGGCAGTTGCCTAGGGTGCAACAATTGGGGGGCGCTGGGCAGCTACCTCTTCTGTCTACCCCTAGACAGGACCATGCTCCTCTAGGAGAATGTATGCGCAAAAAAGCATCACTGCGCAATCGCGCATACGTCAGAGCGCTCCTCTAGGAGAATGTATGTACCAAAAAGCATCACAGCGCATGCACGCTTAAGTCAGAGCGCTTCGCCACGCATGCGCGAATACGTCAGAGTGCTTCACCATGCGTGTGCCCTACTCTGCCTGTCTTATGCTCCCTGTGTGTTCCCTACTCTGCCTGCCATATGCTCCCTTTGTGTGCCATACTCTGCCTGCCCAATGCTCACATTCGTGTGCACTACTCTGCCTGCCCTATGCTACCTGTGTGTGCCCTTCTCTGCTTGTCCTATGCTCCCTGTGTGTGCCCTACTCTGCCTGCCCTATGCTACCTGTGTGTGCCCTACTCTGCCTGTCCTATGCTCCCTGTGTGTGCCCTATTCTGCCTGCCATATGCTCCGTGTGTGCCCTACTCTGCCTGCCCAATGCTCACTGCGTGTGCCGCACTCTGCCTGCCCTATGCTCATTGTGTGTGCCATACTCTGTCTGCCCTATGCTAGCCATGTGCAATATACTCTGCCTGCCCTATTGACTCCTGTGTGTGCCATACTCTGCTTGCCCTATGTTCCCTGTGTGTGCCCTACTCTGCCTTTCTTATGCTTCCTGTGTGTGCCCTACTCTTCCTGCCCAATGCTCACTGCATGTGCCCTACTCTGTCTGCCCTATGCTCACTGTGTGCCATACACTGCCTGCCCAATACTCACTGTGTGTGCCCTATTCTGCCTGCCCTATCCTCACTTTGTGTGCTATACTCTGCCTGCCCTACTCTGTCTGTGTGTGCCATGCTCTGTCTGTGGGATGCAAGTCTGGTGGGGGTTTGTAAGAATTTGGAAATACTTGTTAGGGGTCCCAAGGTGTTTAATCATGTGCTGGGAGTTGCTGTACTATCCACAGGGGAGAATGAAGCACATAGATTTGAGGGTATGTCATAATATGACATAAACTTGTTTCACATGTGAGTGATGAGTGATATCCCTGCAGTGAGCAGCAAACATTTGTTTTTTTGGTGTACTAGCACCATTAATGTGCACATGGTCTTAAAAGTTCTTGTGGCAACATGGGTGTGATTTAAAGTGGGTTTGCTTTAAAAACAGGGAGGGGGCAACACTGGCTTCCATTGTCTGCCCTCCACCACATAGGCCAGAAAAATTCCAGCCCTCTGTACCACAGAAGTTGGACAGCACTGGTGTATGGTATAAACTGCCCAATATAAGTGAGGAGAATAAAGCCCATCTACTATATCAAATGTAAGAGGCTTTACAACTACAGTAGATCAAGTTTTTAGTACTGGTGAATTCGATTATTTAGACATTGACTAATGGGTTGACAAGTCAAAAAAACTAGCAGGTTTGTAAACAGGTAGTTCAGGAATCAACTAGGAAAGATTCTTTTTTGGATCTGGTAATAACTAATAAACAATTTGCGTAGGTGAGTATTAAGGGAATAGTGATCATAACTCTAACTAGGTGTAGCTAAAACACAAAATTTTAGACATGCAAATGTTGGCAGTACATAAGGGCATCTCTGCAATATATCAAAAAGGAAAGACATTTCATCAGGTTATAAACAAAAAAAAATTTGAATGCTTTTTAAAATGCTGCTTAATTAATATAGAAGTCAGTATATTCCCCTTGTAAGCAGAATATTGTCTCAAAGCAAAATCTTTATGGTTTGATAGAAGCATTCTGGATAAGTGGTCCCATACCTGTACGAGGAAGCTAATAAAGCATGCAAAAAAGCTATCAGACATAGTGGTGATAGAATATGCCCTGTTATTGCTTCACCAAAAAAATTACAAAAGTGCTCAAAAATTAGCAAAATGTGGAAAATTTGCAAAACGCATTTTCGTTGCGCTGACTTTTTTGTAGCAAAATATATTATAGCCAATGGGTGTTTTTTTTTTCTCAAGTTTTTCCTTACTCCAAATGCATTGTCAATGGATATTTTTTCTCACTACAAATGCATTAAAATCTGGTATACAGAGCTATATACTTGAATGTATAGTTCATTACGTGTCTACATATACACTGGGTTCATCTGGCAGGGTATTTTAACCATGTCTGAACTTTTGTTAGTGTGAAGTACCTGGTGACCCATAGCATCAATGAATAAATCAATATCTGTAATTCATTCCCTTTTTGTCAGTGGTTTTAAAATGTTTTAGTAAAAAAAACATTTAGCACCAACCTGTAGAGCTGCCAAATAATTTTAAGCAAGACAAAGCAGTTCCTCAATGTTTTCTAACTCCATAGAAGAGCAATGTAATGTGGATACACACATCACCATATATATTGATACCACTGCCTTTGGGTTTTTTTGATATGTTTAAAAAATCTTTCTGAAACTTAACAGTCGGACTTGTCGGCACAACTTATGTGTGCTCAACTTCAGCAAGTCCAAGATGCAAGTCCCTATTACGGCTACACATGGGCTGGCAACTTATAGCTGACTGCCCTTATTGGCCTGTATTTTGGGCAAACCGAAAAGCCACCCAACTGACATTTGGCTGAGAAATTGCCAAATATCTAGTTTGAAGGGTGTCCCATAATGGGTAAGGAGCCACTCATTTGGTCACCTCAACAAATGGTCAGATCTGCTGGTGTATGGCCAGGTTTAATAGCTATTTTAAGAATAACCACACATGTTCTGTACTTTAAACTTAAACAGAACTTCTAAATCCTGCTGCTGCAAGGACACTTTTAAAGGTCCCTAATAAACAGCTATGTAATATTACAAGAGAACTAGCCCAAGACAGATTTCCTAGTTTAACTCAATGCAAGGGTACAAAGTTATCAACCTTATCATCTGACCTGTTGACAATGGAAACGTGCCTGTTTCATATACTAATTCTTAATTACTAGGTTAGCTCAGTGACTCAGGACCCACAAGAAAATAGCATGTGACATATGTGAACTTTACCATGGGAAAATTATGAGATTTTTCATATGGGCGTTTCTACAGGCTGGAGTATGTGAGCTTGCTATATATATATACAATCACACTTGTACTCCAAACTTGTGCTCCATTGTGGTAATACATATTGTAAAGGTGCACTTCTTAGTTTTTCTCACTCCAAATGCATTAAAGTCAATGAGCATTTTTTTTCACTCCAAATATGTTTTTTTTGCAGTGAATTTTTGTAGCAGTTTAGCAGAAAAAAATCAGCCGATGGAAAAATGCAGAATCTATGCATGGTGAACAAAAATCACTCATCAATATCTGCAATGAATTGTGACAAAGATGCAGGGGTAATCCTGGCCCCTCCGTCGCCTGAGGCAGCAGCAGTTGCTGCCGCACCCCCCCTCACCCGTGCGCTTACCTTTTTGCGCCTGAGGGGTCCAGGAGGGTCCATGAGGGCAGCAGAGAGGGCCAGTACACTAGCGCAGAGAGTCTAACTGCACTCTCTGCACTAGAAGAGCAGAATTTCTGCTCTTAAAGTACCAGGAGCGGCATTTTTGCTGCCCCTGGTGCCCAGTGGGGCGCTGCCGCCTGAGGCGACAGCCTCAACTCACCTCATTGGCGAAGTGCCCCTGCAAAGATGGCATATTACTTACATGATGCCCCATCATTACCACTTTTCTCTTAGAACCCGTCTTTGTAATGTAAAGGAAGTGCCACAATAAGGACCACTTTATTAAATGGGCAAAGGGGCATTTGTCTAGGGCCCATTGATTCTAAGGGATCCATTGAGGAGTGATTGTATGTTTGTGGTTTATACTATCACTGTTTGTTCTGGGCAAGTTTTAAATTGTGCACCTTGCTCTTTGCCTGCTCTTAAATCTCCTCCATCCCCGCACTTTGTCATTTTGCTTTCTTAATACATCACTCAGATCTTCGGTCTTAATTACATCAACGCTCCATCCTGCATGGTCTAGTCTACCACATACTTCTTCCTGCCTGCTTTCTCCACTTTGCACAGTCCTTCCTGGCCTGGGCTGTCAAACATATATAGCCTTGCTCCACTTTGCTACATTAAAAGTCCAAAGGGGTTATGTGATAAAAGACACTAAGGGGCAGATTTAATTTGTGGTGCACAGCATCATACAAGTAACCAGAACAACTTGGAGAAAGTCTGCCTAAAATAATTGCCAAAATCACCACTGTACAGTGTGCAAAGCAGGTACATACTTAACTCCACTTATTAGAAGGGGTGTCAAGATACCTTTGATCATGTGGTATATACTGGAGTGAAAGCTGAGAGTGTACAGATAGATAATGCAAGCATCATATTCTCTATTAGTTGCCATTATGTGCCGTAAGTAGAGGTATGGGACCTATTATTTTGAATGCATGAGACTTGGACTTGGGCCCCACAGTCCCCGCAGAACTGTCCTGCTCCCCCCCTTTGAACAGGGGGTGCTGGCGTTCCCCTGCCTCGTGATCATTTCTGCAAGAAGGAACTAATATGTGAGGGAGTGTTTGCGTTAGGAGATGCTGGAGTTGGAGCTAAGGACAGACTTGGTGGTCCTGGAATTCCCAGACACTGTGGATAATGGGTAATTTGAATCACAAAGGTCAAGGAAAGTTCACCTTAAAAAATGCAACCATTAAAAACTCTACAAGATTTGTTTTGCCTCCAACTTGGTTTATACTAGCTTAGTTATAATCAAGCACAGGGTACTGTTTTTAATATTACAAAGAAAATGGAAATCATTAAAAAAAATAATAATAATTGTTTGCTTAAAACTGCCTCTGTGGAAAATATAATTAGTGTGATTTGGAGCCTTTTGGATAATAGGCTTCAGACAATAGATTCTTTACCTGAACTATGTTTAAATAATATTCTATAACGGGTAAAAGCTAGAGCATTTATTTAAGGCAATCCAATTTCAGGTACTAGGACAATTTCTCAGACGCTCACAGTGATTCAACAGATTGGCATACCATAGTTCATAAATCTGTCAAATGTCTTTTCAGACTTGCAGTCTTATAAATGTAATGAGTCTTTCATATAAAGGTTAAATGATCTCTGCATAAGTATTGCAGGTCCTTTGCTTTAAAAATAGAGTTTCAGGGATTTACAAAGATATGACTTCAGTTTCTTTTTGCAAAGAATGAAAATATGGATTTATGCAGTTTAGTTATGATCAAGTAAAAGGTACTGTTTTATTATTAGAGAGAAAATGGAAATCATTTGAAAAATAAGAATGATTTGCTTAAAATTAACTATATGTAATTCCTAGCTTTCTGGATATCCCATACCTGTATAAGTAAGGGATCCCATACTTATACAGGTATGGGATCCGTTATCCAGAAACTCATTATCCAGAAAGCTCCAAATTACAAAAAAGTCGTCTCCCATAGACTCCGTTATAATTTAATAATCCAAATGTTCAAAAATTATTTGCTTTTTCTCTGTATTAATAAAACAGTAGCTTGTACTTGATCCCAACTAAGATATAGTTAATCCTTACGTGAAACAAAACCAGCCTGTTTGGTTATGATTTTGTAGTAAACTTAAGGTATGAAGAGCCAAATTACAGAAAGATCCGTTATTCGGAAAACCGCAGGTCCCCGAGCATTCTGGATAACAGGCCACATACTTATACTTCTTTATGTCATGTTGCTGCTCATAAAAATTTCTTCTATAAGCATTCATGTCACTTTCGTACCCCCATTTTCATTATTCTTCTGAAAGTTCAAAGTGTATATATGCACTTGTTCAACATACGCCCAGCATAAGGTTTACCTCATGTCAAAAAGAGAGGTATATTTTCTCTTTAGGTCCATGTCCACTACTTAAAGAAGAACTAAAGCTTAACTAAGAAGTAGGCTAGAAATGTCGTACATTATGTTTTGGGCCTTTATACCAGCCCAAGGCAACCACAACTCTTTAGCAGGGAAGATCTGTGTCTCCAATGATGCCCCAGTAGCTCCCCATCTTCTTTTCTGCTGATTTACTGCATATGCTCTGTACTGCTATCAGTTACTGAGCTTATGGACCAACTCACAATATACAGTACTCATAGACTATACAGTTAGGGGCAGATTTACTTAGGGTCGAATATCGAGGGTTAATCGAACGATTAAATCCTTCCAATCGAATGATTCAAAGGATTTTAATCCATCGATCTAAGGATTTTCCTTCGATCAGAAAATTGTTAGGAAGCCTATGGGGACCTTCCCCATAGGCTAACATTGGCCTCGGTAGTTTTTAGGTGGTGAAGTAGGGGGTCGAAGTTTTTTTTAAAGAGACAGTACTTCGACTATCGAATGGTCGAATGATTTTTAGTTCAATTCGTTCGATTCAAAGTCGCATTCGAAGGTCGAAGTAGCCATATTCGACCATTCGAAATTCAAAGTATTTTTTCTTCTATTCCTTCACTCAAGTAAATGGGCCCCAACATGTCACAATATAAGGCGGATTAGTACTTAATATAGATAATTACTACATGGCAGTGTAGAAACCAGTACAAATAGCACCAGAATTTAATAATCAGCCCTGTAGCATCTGCTTATATTACAGGCAAACTCATTTTCTGCTTGATAATGTGCGACAACCCCTAAGCTTACTGTAGCTTCTCAACAGCTGCTCAGAGCACACTGAGCATTGGAGTGTCTTAGACACTTTCGAAGATGGTGACCCCCTGTGACAAGTTTGAAGTCCTGGATCATATTGAGAAGCTGAAACTTTAGGCTGGTGTAAAAAATGGCATACCATATTCATTTTTAGGGTTTAGTTCTCCGTTAAATCCTCCTACCTCTTTCACTATAATTCTGTACCTTCCTTTTAACCAGCTAGCCTGTCAGATAATCCGTATTTATCTAACACTTGCCACCACCTAATTATAATGCCTGGCACCATCCATCTACATGTAAAAACTGGCCCAAATCCATGTAACATATATGTTTAGAACTTATGTTTAAATAAACTAGATGTTACCAGGGTCAGACTGGGCTGGCGGGGACACGAGGACACTCCTGATCACGTCAAGAAGAAGGTAAAACATGCAGAGATAGGCACACGTAGGAATGGAGGAAGGTTGGCATCAGTTTTGATATCTGCTGTTGTCCTCAGCGGCAATTCTGAGGTTGCTGCCGCCTGGGGCATTTAAAGGACCCTCACCACCAAAACATTTTTCCACCACCAGAGATGCAGGCGAACAGAGGCCTGCACTCCAGATAGTGGTGTATGGGATGCAGGCCTCTGTTAACCTGCATCTCTGGTGGTGGAAAAATTTTTTGGTGGTGAAGGTCCTTTAAATGTCCCGGAGAAGAGATCCAAGATATATCACTAGCCTGCAAACCTAAATTCCAGAAGTAGCCTATACCAACAGATTATAATGTACCATTCAGCTCTCCTATTGGTTAACAGATCCCTTGCCCAATAGTAGACTTCAGACAGTTTAGGGATGTTATTTCCTCCATTTCCTGCTCTGAGCTCCAGCTATGCAAGAGGGTTCCTTGGGTGCTGGTTTCCATTCCTCAATGATTGTGACCATGTTGTGACCATGTTTGCATGACTGCAACTGTGATTGTGATACCATATGAGCTTACATGGCTCCTTTCATCTCAACATACACACACTTATTATTTACAGTAAGTCTCCCCAATTGGTACCTATTAGTGATGTGCGGGCCTGATACCGATGAGACCCGCAGGTTGAATGCAAGATTATGGAAGATAGCTCACAGTACAAGTTGATCCAGGGAATAGTTAGGAAGGAATTTTTCCCCTTCTGAGGCAAATTGGAGAGGCTTCCAATGGTTTTTTTTGCCTTCCTCTATTTTAACCTGCAGCTAGGCAGGTTAAAATAGAGTTAAAAGGTTAAACTTGATGGACGTGTGTCTTTTTTTACCTAACTATGTTACTATGTGCTTGTTTTGGTAATTTAGCAGTTCAAATTTGTCGCTTATCGTGTCTTGGGGCATTATTCCTCGTGAGGCAACTTTGGAAAACCGAAGCAATGGTTTTATTATGCCATCCCACAGGCAATTCACATTATTGCAGGTGGGAAGGCATTTCGGGGAGATTAGTCACCCACGGTAGCAAAGATTTATCGCAGGTGACTAAATCTCCTTGTGTGCCAATGACATGGAAGGGACACAGAAGAAAATGAGAATCTCATTTATCTTCATATCATAAACTCCATTTCTTTTAGTCCCGACATGTAAGTTGCCATCCCAAGTAATTAATATTGCTTACTGCTTTGGCAAATGCTTTGGGAAATGTATAATAGTGTTTGGTAGTCAGGTGGTCAGGTAGGTCTTATAGGTTATGATTAATTTTGATTGGCTATGTTATAGATGCTACCTCCTTGTCTGGGAGGGGTATTACTGCCCATCTGGACTAAAAAAAATGGAATATACAATATGAATATGCAAGTGAAATTCTCATTTTTATAAGGCATTAGTTGCTCAATAGAAAGATCTTCTCCACATCTGATTAGCAGCATTTAGTTAAAAATATATAGCTTAGCATATCTGATAAAAGCATGTCCACAAATTTGACTGGAATAGTAATTAATAGTGATTAACTTCTCCATCTCTATGCTATAAACAACCAATGAGGTGAGATAGTGTCCTTGTTCGGTGTAAATATAACAAAAAGCTATTTTTTATTAAAATATTACGAAGAATGCATTTCCAAAAGAAACCCTATTTATTGCGCTACTGTTGTAAAGAGTTGTTTATTACTCTATAATGACTAGGGGCGAGTGTTCAAAATCCTTTTCAAAGAACCAATACAGCAGAAAGACCCACTCATATTATGAAAGCTTAATAAAGTGTTAAATAAGGTGCAATCTGAAGAATATCCCATACAGATATTATCATTATTAATACATATTCAAAAAGCACCAACATATTCCATAGTGTTGTACAATAAATAGTTATATAAGATGGAAATATATACATATAACCTTTTCACTTTTTACGACCTGAGAGTGTGGAAATTGTTGTTCGATTATTCTATATTTTATGACTGCACCCAGGCACTTCGATTTTTTTATGACTGCACCCAGGCACTTTTTTTGTAAAGCGAGTGCCGGCTAATTTTGATGTTATATATATCTGTCTAAATATGTAGTTAAACTTCTTAAGACCTAATTACCCTTACCCTGAGCATAAAAATTTTCCATTTAATCAACAACAAAATGTGAGAAATCAATGTGTCAATATTGTGGTTTTAAACCAGCGAGAAATGTGACGACTGTGGGAGTAAGACTCAGAAACAACATGCATTTGCAAATTTGAATATATTTATGGCAGGTCTTTTTTAAACATTTAAAACATGTTAATGTTTAGCAGAAATATAACTAACTGGGGCTATATTTAAAGAAAATGGTCAGCTTTACACTATGGTCCTAGTGCATGCAATTTTTTAATGGTCTCCATTAATTCGTTTGCATAGTATATTTAATCAATAATGTTCCTGTTGTACAACTGAAAATGCTATCTGGCTACCTGGGGTCATTGACTCTAACAATGAAAAACAGATCAACTACGAAGGTTACGTTTTATTGTCTTTTATTGATTGCTAAAAAGGTAATTTAAATATTCAAAACAAATGAATGTACTCACGGTGCTCTTCTGCTCTTGCTTTTAGCAATTTAAAGTACATTTTATTTTATATTATATAGATATTAGCAATTTTTACATGGCTAATACAATGAAATGTAAACAACAGCGTCATCTGTTGGTCAGTTCTTTCCAACCACACCAGGAGAACGTTTCAGAAGACAATATCCAATGTATTTTGATGTTGCTCTGTTTAGAAAAGAGCAGTGAATAGTCAGCAGTCAATAGTCATTTTCTCCCAGCTGTCAGGCAGGTCAGGGACAGGCAGCGGAATTCACAGCATCCATCTTCCAGGTCCTCGGTAAGCTGACTGCGCCGACATACCGATCTCCCAGTCAGCTTACAGAGGACCCGGAATATGGATGCGTGAAGTCCACTGCCAGAATCTGAGACGAGGGGTAATTATAAAATATGGGGCATTTCCCTGGGGGGCAGTTAGACTGGGGGGAGGAGGGGTTCTACTTGGGGTGGGGGTAACGGGTATTTTTCTACAGGGTTTCCTTCTCCTTTAAGGGGGGGGGCCACATCGAACATAACTGTTCAGTGAGGTTGCAATTGATCCTTAGCATTCAGCTCAGATTCAAAAGCAAACAGTTATGACCCATGTGCCCCCCTTTCAAGTTACTGATTGGTTAAAGCCTTGTAACCAATCAGTGGAAACTAAGAGAGTTGCAAAGCAGGAAGTACTGTTCTGTTAGACATCCAGTCACTCCAACCTTTATACATTATTATTTTTGGCTAACTATATTAGAACATTTTTTATTTTGTACAGGGCCTCTATTTGCACAGTTTTTATATTTACACTGAAGTGTTCCTTTAATGGTTTCTAATTTTAGAAAAAAACTCGAATGTAAAAACCTAGAATCAGTGAATTCTGGGTTAATATCCCGAAAATTCGAATTGATCGAGTTTTTGGCTAAAAAAAACCTAAAATCAATCGAACAGCCAGTGTCTGGACCAGCTGTACAAATTCATTCTGATTTATTGGCAAAACAATAGAGTTTACTGTACCGGTCCAATAAAAGCAAAGACTAATGTCCTGCAAACCTGTCACTGGAGCTCAAGCCAGACTGGCATAAAAAGGGTTCTGGTAAACAGATTGCCAGTCCTTGCCTGCTGGAGCTCCCCAGTTTTGTTAATTTTGCCTTGTCCCTCCCTGTATATACTTTTTGTGGATAGCGATTTATACTTTTTTAATTCATTTGGCAAATTAGATGAAATAAGAGAAACCTCTACGATGAGAAAAGAGTGGTTATTGAATACTGACAGCATGTTATAGTTTTGCTGCAGAGTTCTTTCACCTCAACTAATCCAATCTGAAAAGAAAGGACAGTTACTCTGTAATACACTATTTTCATATATGGCAAAAAGTGACAATGATTTTAGTATTTGGCTCAGTGTTTGTGGATTACGGTTTCCAAATTTCCATATAAAAGGGAGGGAGAAGGAACGGCTGAGGGGGTTAATCTCACCACTACAAGTTCAATTCCATTGCTGACACCTCTTTTAGCTACATAGGAATGTCAGCAAATCACCCCCAGGCCATAAACCTAGAAGAGAGGGTCTGTAGGGTTAGCATCTTTGGATGGAAAATTCTGGATTATATTTAGATGCATAACAAAAAAAAATAGTTTGTTTGCATGCCTTGGAAATCTTAAAAATTATCCTGGACACAAACCAAAACATTATCGTGCTTAACATGTAGGTGTGCATAAATGGATCCAATTGTAGTTTATATAAGCCTACAATATACTACAAACAACACTGCTACCTTTGTTTCCCATGCACATGCAGGCTGACATTTTTACAATAATAAATATATTTAAAAGTCAACAAAATTAAAATGAAAGAAATGTGCAATTATTGTAATGTATACATGTAAATATCAATGTATTCATGATCTCTTCCAAAGAGACATGATAGCAAAGACTGATTTGTTGTCTTTTAGTAACAAACCTTAACATACTTAACCTTTAAGCACTTACCTCCACCACACCGGCTATTCAGATGATTATATTGCTCTGTCATTTCCTCAATAGTTTCTGGCCGTGGGACAGAGAGGGAGAATCGACGCTTAAAATTCTTCACCTTGTTCATGGTGACAGTGCTGACCTGAAGTTTAAAGAGAATGTGGAGTGTAAATGTGGAAAGGCTCTGGGAAAAAAACAAAGGCAACCTGTATGTGCCTGGATGTGGAATGAAATTAAGAAGCTGTACATGAAATCATATCATAAACATTGTCTTTGCATCAGGCTACCACAAGTGAGGTTCTCATTAGAAAGACAGAGATTGTTATGATATCTGACTGTACATTAGGTAGAATGGAGTTGGCCAGGCCGAGAGCTAGCTGTGCAAGATGCAGAAAGAAGTAGGGGCTGGCTCCGAAGCAAGCAGAGTGAGGGGAAGTGTGGGAGGGCTGCATCTGCTGCATCTCTTATCAATGTCTTGTATACATGATCTATGATAGGATGATCTGACATAGGCCCCATTCTGCAAATAAAGTCATTGGCAGATTGCAAGCTCTTCAGGACATGAACCCCCTCCCACCCGACTTTTGATAAACAAGTCCCTCTGTTCTCACTTCTGCAAAACGTCTACAAGCTTTCTGCTTCAGATTATATATAGCTGAGACAGAAGAACAGGAAGTGGCTACAGGTTCATTAAAGGAAATCTGCTGAAGGAAAAGAAAACTCTTTTTCCTAAAATAAACCTGCAATGAATAAGATCTTTGCATTTTCACAATTATAACACTTTTATTGCCATCACCTTGTTTTCAACAGGAGTCTAATAAAAACTAAGAATTATGAACGCCTATCCTTTAGCCCTTTAGACTACAACAAAATATACTTGGTACTCTAACAGGCTAACAGTGGGTGTAGAGTGAATAATGATACAAACAATGTGCTATGCATTTAAGGGTTTATTACATTAATACCCTTATGTTATCTAATCACCAGAAATTCAAATACTTGCATTATCCAAATCTCTTCCTAAGGGCAGAGGCCAATGGGTAGATTTGTTTCCTGTGATTATTTATGCAACAAATCTCCCAAAAATATGTCTCCATTGTAAAGTACTGAAATCGTCAGCAGTAGAACCAACATATTGCAAAATCACCTGAAGATGCCTCTGGAGGAAACTTTGGTGACTTTGCGATATGTTCGTTTTACCGCCAAAGACTTCAGTTATTTCCAATGGAGACACATTTTCAGGAGATCTTTCAGTCGCACATAAATAATCATGGGTGACGAATCCCCCTGTCGGCCTCTACCCTAAAAGCAGGTGGTAAAAATAAACAAAGTTGTGTTAAGGTGTCCATTCACACATAGAAGTTCATACTAAATTACCTTCTCTACAATTATTTGTGCATGCATTGAGTCCTGTTAATTTTTCTTTTAAAACTCCATACAAAAGTACATTCATTTAAACATTTGATATTTGTAAATGTAATTGCTACTGAAAGCAATATTTACAGTATCTGAACTGTGAATTTCGACTCTTGAAATCCTGTAGTGGAAGCCTGTGAAGTATGTAAGGCAGTGTTGAATTGGAGTGTTGGCTGCAGAAGAATAAGCGTCTGCTACTGTGTTTCATGAGTCAAACGAGCAGTGCACAAGAGGACAAGCAAATAATATTTTCAACTACAACTACTTTAAACAACCAAAACTGTTTAATTGCTGTATATTGGAATGTTGTTTATGTTTAGATTCTTATTTTCTTTCATTATTGTTCATTCTTTCATTATGACTAATGGATGACTCCATGGGGTATATTTACCAAAGAGTGAAGTAAGAGATAACTACAGTCCGCTAGAGTGAAATACCACCTCTCTCCATTCATTTCGATGGGATTTTTAAAGTCGTATTTATCAAAGGGTAAAAGTGAAAGTTTACCCTTTGATGAATACGCCTTTAAAAATCCCATAGAAATGAAAAGAGAGAGGCGGTATTTCACTCTAGCGGACTGTGGTGATCTCTAACTTCACTTTTTGATAAATATTCCCCCATATACATAGTATACATAAGTAATTTGCAATGCAGTGGGTGCATGACTTTAACTTAAAGCTGGAGGACTCCTTAGGGGGCAGATTTATCAAGGGTCAAAGTGAATTTGAGGGAATTTTTGAAGTAAAAAAATTCAAATTTGAAGTAATTTTTTAGATACTTCGCCCATCGAATAGGATACTACGACTTCGAATTTACTTCGACTTCGATTCTAAGTAAAAATCGTTTGAATATTCAACCATTCGATAATCAAAGTACTGTCTCTTTAAAAAAAACTTTGACTTCGCCAAGTTAAACCTTCCGAAGTGCTATGTTAGCCTATGGGGACCTTCTACAACCATTTTATAAGTCTTTACACATCGAATAAAAATCGTTCGATCAATCGCTGAAATCCTTCGAATCGCAACGTTTTTTATTTGACCGCAGGATTGCCAAATTTGCTGAAAAAAATGGAATTCGATAGTTACATAGTTACATAGTTAAATTGGGTTGAAAAAAGACAAAGTCCATTAAGTTCAACCACTCCAAATGAAAACCCAGCATCCATACACACACCCCTCTCTACTTTTAATTAAATTCTATATACCCATACCTATACTAACTATAGAGCTTAGTATCACAATAGCCTTTGATATTATGTCTGCCCAAAAAATC